>NC_060950.1:34297734-34569058 GCF_022045245.1 Lucilia cuprina
TAAGGTCACCACCTTATTAAAGGCCCACTTCCAAATATTTCCCCGATGTTCATATTAATATTGACACATGATTCAACATAGATCGATAATATCAAAATTTATTAATAACAATAATTTGATGGAGGGTACATAAGATTCGGCATGGCCGAATATAACACTCTTACTTGTTACTTTTATAAAATTTTTATTTTTTGTAAAGAAACTTTTATGTTGAATATTACCATAATTCCAAAATATTTAAGCCATTTATTGATAAAAAACTAAAATTTCTAAATGAGGCTTTATATAGGTCAAATATGGGCCGATCCTCGGTAAGTTTGGGAAAAGGATATATTTCTAAATAACAGTTAGTTTTGTTGAGTTTCATTGCGATACAAGTGGTTACAAGTCAATTTTAGACGTTTAAGTCATTTTTTGAAGGGGGGTTTGTATGGGGGCTAGGGTCAAATATAGGCCGATCCTTACGAAAATCTGCAGTATCATTTACACTTTTATAAAACTTATTTTAGAGAAATAGCAGAATATTTGACGTAATTATAGCATAAAAAGTTAAAATCGGGAGGTACGGTTGTATGGGGGATAGGTGAAATAATGGACCGATTTCAACCATTTTCAATAGGCTTCGTCCTTGTGCCAAAAAACATGCTTGGTCCAAATTTCATCAAATTATCTTGATCTGTACCTTGCGTACAAGGTTTACATGGACAGCCAGCCAGCCGAACGGACGGACGGACATGTCTTAATCGACTCAAAAAATGATTCTGAATCGATCGGTATACTTTAAGGTGGGTATTGGACCAATATTTTTGTATGTTATAAACATCAGCACAAACGTATAATACCCTCCCCACTATAGTGGTGTAGGGTATAAAAAGACTTTAACGATCATTACCGTATTAAAAATACGAGTACAACGAAGAAATTCCACACAAATATGTTTCATACAAACCAAGTAATTCTAACGCTCTACTGGCTTAAAAAAACAATTATAGCGATGAAATTCGACATTCATACAAGACAAAATTACGTAAACGCTAACTGGCTAAAAAATACGAGTACAGTAAAGAAATTGGAGATATCTTAGTTTATTACGAAACAAAATCTCTCTACGAAATCTTATGAAAATCGGTTCATAATTGATCAGAAAATGATTTTAGCGCTCACAACTGGCTCAATAATAGTTTTATAGGAACAAAAATATTTCAAAATGTCCTATTTCGATAATCACTCTGATGTGTATATTAATTTCGAATAGTTAAGATAATATATCAAATAAATTAAAATACCTTCCAAAATTTATTTTAATTTTAAGGTACTTCATGGCCAATATAACACTCTTACTTGTTTCTTTTACTTTTCTATAACAATAAGGATTATCATTCATTAGTAGTTTCTACTAGCAGTGTAAAAAATAAACGCTTAGGAATACCTTATGAAAACTTTCAAAGTACATGATAATATAGAAAAATGGAAAGCGTTAAATATGGGAAGAATATTTAAAAGGTTGATTTTATCCATATAACGGAAGTTATTAACATCGACTTTTTATTTTATGAATTTTTATTAAATATTTTCCAGTTTAAAACTTTTTAATAATTTGTACATAAAATTTATCTAATACAGTATACAGAATTATAAAACTTACTTTAATATTTAAAAACTTACTATTTCTTAAATGCAACATGATAATATTGTGTGTATCGTATTACACATTAAGTAACAGTACTTTGCAAATTAATACATTTATTTTGCTCGTAGAATGAAACATATATTCTTGAAAAGGTTAAATAAAATTGCTCATTTCTTCTAATAGCTGGTCTGCCCATTTTCTCAAAAATAGTCATATTATCTCAGAAATAATAATTCAATATTTTCTCTTTATGGAAAGTGTCACGCCCACCTTCTTATATCTTATATAGTCTGCCCATTTTTCTTATATGGCTGTTATTGTTGTCCATACAAAATTTCACGTCTCTAGCTTAGCAGTTTCTAAAATAAACTGATTTTAATAAAAATCAAGTAGTATTTGTTTCGTCGTTGAATTTTGAAATTTATAGTTCGACACCAACAAAAAGTATGCTTATTATTACCATAGATTGATTTCCATATCAATCATACGCACTTTAAATTTTACTTTGTAAAAATGGAAAAAAATGCTTAAATTAACAAAGAAGTTAGAGTGCTATATTCGGCCGTGCGGACTCTTAAATACCCTCCACCAGCTACTTTAATATTATATTTATTATTTGGTGAAATATTTGAAAATAAGTTATCTCATGTTTTTTAACAGAAAAATCCCAAATCTTAAAATAAACTATTTCTGTTACAAATGCAAAATGTATTGGACATTACAAACACCATTTTCTTTTAAATGTTAATATCGCCCTAAAACATGCTTTAGCAATATTTAACAAGTTGTATGTATGCATGTGAGTGAAAAATTTGAGGAAATTCAAACACATTGTTGTACTCGAATTGTTTTTAATTTTAGTTAAGATAATGTAACTGGTTTAATAGGCTTTCAATTAGGGACCTAGTATCTGAGCTATGGGCATTTATGGACCGATCGTAAACAATTCTTACAGTAACATTTCTATGTATAAAAGCAATATTTCAGTAAAATTTTGTATCTATATCGTTAGTTGGTAATAAGTAAAATGAGTAATGTACGTTTAAGAGTATGGAAACTATGAAAAATTATAGATGGATCAGAAAAAGAGATTGAAAATAAAAAAATGATTATTTGTGCAAAACTTTATTTGGTATTGAGTAAAAAGTTTTTACGTGATGTTCGGAAGTGATCCTTGTAAGGGAGTAAATAGCCAAATTTTGTACAATTATCTCTATAAGGTAATGAGTTATATACGTTTAAGCGAGTTTTGGCAGAGGAGCTTGTATAGGAGCTATGACTAATTGTGTACCGATTGGAAAAAATTTTACGGTAATATTTCTTTGTATAAAACTAATATTTTTGCAAGATTTTGTACAAATATCTTTATTAAGTAATTAGTAATAGCAACTTTTTTAAATAACTTGGGAGCTATGACCAAATATGAATCGATGAAACATTTTTTACTTGATATTGATTCTATTAATATAAAACTTTAATTTTTGTGAAGCTTTCGACATTCTAACGGAAGTTAGATATATTAAATTGTTAACCGATTCTACTAATATTCAACTGATATTAAATTCTCATGAAGAATCAAAAGTTTTTGTAAAAATTACTTTAGAAAGTGTAAAAACGTACATTTTTCGGAGATTTTTTAAAGTTTGATTCATAATTTTACCCGCTGTAAACCGATATTGCTCATTTTCAAAATTTAACCTTTCTTTTAAAAAGAACTGAAATTCCAAAAACTGTATAAACAAAATAAAATTTAAATTTATTTTTAACTTATTTTATCAAAAAAGTTTTTCGTTTTGTAAAAAAAGAAGGCACCTGGATTATAAATTTTACTTACAGCGCAATTTATCTGTGAAGTATTTTCCAAAAATCACAAAACATTTTAAATTTCTTAAATGTTATGGAAGTTATTTTAATTCAAAAATATTGTTGTTTTTTTTGAAAGTGGAATATTTTAGCGGCAAAACGAAAAGTCATAGATAATTTCCTAAATTGATCTATGGACTAAAAGCAGAATACTTAAGTATAAATAAAATATAATAAACATTTGTTATAATTTTAGAAGTCTATACGCGTATAAAAGTACATAAACATATAAAACCAAATTAATATACACTCACAGATCATCAGCTTCTTCAAATCTAATTCCATTAAATTAAAATAGCACTTCATCTCCCATTTGAAATATTTAATTTTTTTAAATTTCTACTTCACAAGTCTGTCACTCAGGATAAATTGTCGTTAATTTTTTATTAGCATTATTTACCGCAACTTTTTATTAGCTGTTAGACATTTTATTTTTGTCCATCCTTTCTAATAAAAATTATTATGACTAAACAAATAGATTTATCTGTCATTTCAGACAATGTACATTTTAATAAAATTTTTGTAATAAAATGTGATAAAATAATGAAAATAAAAAGTAGGCAAACGAAAATATAAAAAGTATTTTTGTTTTTCTTTTAACAGTGAAAATTGCTTTAAGTCATATTAAATAAACAGAAATCTTGTTAGAACAGATAATCCCTATTCAAATTACTTTGATATTTGCAGTTAGGTCTTTGACAAAATAAACAAGTAAGAGTGTTATATTCGGCCATGCCGAATCTTATATACCCACCATCAAATTATTCTTATTAAAAAATTTTGATATTATCGATCTATGTTGAATCATGTGTCAATATTAATATGAACATCGGGGAAATATTTGGAAGTGGGCCTTTAATAAGGTGGTGACCTTAATAGGGGCACATCATAGGGGCTCAAACAAACATTTTTATGAAAAATTTCACCAATAAGTTATGAGTCAGTTTAGACCGATTTCCTTTATATTTGAAAAAGAGTTTTTGGTTAGTACAAAACTTGTTTATGTAGAATTTGATAGCTGTTCTAAGCTGGTAATGAGCTTTAAGGTCATTGTTTTAAGGGGGCTTTACAAGGGGGATAGGGTTAATTAAGGACCGGTCCTTACAAAATTTGATAAAGAGCTTTTAGCCTTCACAAAACTTGTTTATGTAAAATTTTACTAGTGTACTCACATTTTTAAATCAGTAATAAGCCTTAAAGTCATTTTCTGAATTGGATCGTATATGAGGGGTAGGAACAATTATGGAAAATTTATAAAAGAAAATCATTTTAGTGCTTCTTTTAACCAGTTATGACCGATAAAGTCATTTTCTGAAGGGGACTTTATATGGGGGGTAGGGTCAATTTTGACCGATCCATATAAAATTTTACAGAGAGATTTATGTTCCCATAAAACATCTTTATGCCGAATTTCACCGCTATTGATGCTCTTTTAGCCAGTTATGAGTGATAAAGTCATTTTCTGAAGGGGACTTCATATGGGGGTAGAGTCAATTATGGACCGATCCATATAAAATTCTACGAAGATATTTATGTTCCCCTGAAACATCTTTGTGCCGAATTTCACCGCTATTGATGCTTCTTTTAGCCAGTTATGAGCGATAAAGTCATTTTCTGAAGGGGACTTTATATGGGGGGTAGGGTCAATTATGGACCGATCCATATAAAATTTTACAGAGAGATTTATGTTCCCATAAAACATCTTTCTGCCGAATTTCACCGCTATTGATGCTTCTCTTAGGCAGTTATGAGCGATAAAGTCATGAGCGAAAGGTCAATTTTGGACCGATCCTTATAAAATTCTACGAAGAGATTTATGTTCTCATAAAACATGTTTGTGCCGAATTTCACCGCTATCGATGCTTCTTTTAGCCAGTTATGTGCGTTAAAGTCATTTTGTGAAGGGGACTTTATATGGGGGTAGGGTCAATTTTGGACCGATCCTAATAAAATTCTATGAAGAGATTTATAATCACACAAAACATGTTTGTGCCGATTTTCACCGCTATTAAGGCTTCTTTTAGCCAGTTATGAGCGATAAAGTCATTTTCTGAAGGGGACTTTATATGGGGGGTAGGGTCAATTATGGACCGATCCGTATAAAATTTATAGAGAGATTTATGTTCCCCTGAAACATGTTTGTGCCAAATTTCATCGCTATTGATTCTCTTAGCCAGTTATGAGCGATAAAGTCATTTTCTGAAGGGGGCTTTATATGGGGGGTAGGGTCAATTATGGACCGATCCTTATAAAATTCTACGAAGAGATTTATGTTCCCATAAAACGTGTTTGTGCCGAATTTTACCGCTATTGATGCTTCTGTTAGCCAGATATGGGCGATAAAAACATTTTCTGAAGGGGGTCTTATATGGGGGCTAGTCGAAATCATGGACCGATAATGCCCATTTTCAACACCAAACAAACTACATCAATTATAAGTATTTGTGCAATATTTCAGCTCGCTATCTACTTCCATTCGGACTCTATCGTGTTTTCAACAGACAGACAGACGGACAGACGGACGGACGTGGCTAGATCGTCTTAGAATCTAATAAGGACCCAGAATATATATAGTTTTATGGGTCTTAGACGAATATTTCAATGTGTTACAAACGGAATGACAAAAACAATATACCCCCCATCTTTTTTGATGGTGGGTATAAAAATAATGCGTTCATAAGACCATTTTTTTAACAGATTAACAATAAAAAAATGCAGACTCAAATTAGGTTGTAAAAAGAAATGAAATTTAGAAATAATTTAATTTAATAAATATTGTTGTTACTGCTGTAGCGGATCTATTTGCATGTCTACCCTTTAAAATATATTGATGTATTTTGTTATTTCATTATACCCTACATCACTATAGTGGGGAGGGTATTATACGTTTGTGCTGATGTTTGTAACATACAAAAATTATGGTCCAATACCCACCTTAAAGTATACCGATCGATTCAGAATCATTTTTTGAGTCGATTAAGACATGTCCGTCCGTCTGTCCGGCTGGCTGGCTGGTTGGCTGTCCATGTAAACCTTGTGCGCAAGGTACAGGCCGCAATTTTCAAGATAATTTGATGAAATTTGGACCAAGCACGTTTTTTTGGCACAAGGACGAAGCCTATTGAAAATGATTGAAATCGGTCCATTATTTCACCTAGCCCCCATACAACCGTACCTCCCGATTTGAACTTTTTATGCTATAATTACGTCAAATATTCTTCTATCTCTCTAAAAATTGGCACAAATAAGTTTTATATAAGTATAAATGATACTGCAGATTTTCGTAAGGATCGGCCTATATTTGACCCTAGCCCCCATACAAACCCCGCTTCAAAAAAATGACTTAAACGTCTAAAATTGACTTGTAACCATTTGTATCGCAATGAAACTCAACAAAACTAACTGTTATTTAGAAATATATCCTTTTCCCAAATTTACCGAGGATCGGCCCATATTTGACCTATATAAAGCCTCATTTAGAAATTTTAGTTTTTTATCAATAAATGGCTTAAATATTTTGGAATTATGGTAATATTCAACATAAAAGTTTCTTTACAAAAAATAAAAATTTTATAAAAGTAAAAATTGTAAAAATTTATTCATGGTGTAGGGTATCATATGGTCGGCCATGCCCGACTATACTTTCCTACTTGTTTTTAAGATAAAGTTGAAAGTATAAGATAAAGTTGTTGTTAAATTAACAACAAATTTTGTTAATTTAATAAACCCATAAGCCTTACGTTAAAAATGTTTTACAAATACAAAATTATATGAAAATTATATGTTATTAATTTTCAGTAATAAAGCATTTCGTCCTTGTTTTTAATATTAGTACTATGTGGAATTTTTCGAAATTTTTTTATACCCTCCACCACCATCAGTGGTGATAGAGGGTATATATCAGTTTGTAATTCCGTTTGTAACACTAAGAAATATTCATCTAAGACCCAACAAAGTATATATACTCTTGATCCTTATAAAAACCTGAGTCGATCTAGATATGTCGGTCTGTCCGCCTGTCTGTCTGTATAAAACACGCTCACGTTAAAACGAAGCAATGGAACTCCACAAAATTCACTCAAAATATTCATTGTTATCCTAAGCAGCTTGGTATTGAAAATCAGCAAGATCGTTGAAATAGTTTCAGAGTTATGAGTAAAAATCTAAGTCAACCTTGAAAAAATGGCGATTTTTCACATATTTATTTGTACTTTTTACAAAAACTACTGCAGATAAATTGGTGAATTTTATCAGAGATATATCTATTGTTGCCAGAATTAACATTGTTAAAAATCTGAAAAATCGGTTCATAATTTCATATACCTCCCATACAAATGTACATATTCCCGGAATATGTGTTTATTGTTAATAACTTCCGTTAAAATGTCGATATCTTCACAAAATTTTACAATTTAAAGTCCTACGTCAATACAATTCATACCAAGGAAAAATTTTTTCCATCGGTCCACAATTGGTCATAGCTCCCATACAAGGTCCCCTCCCGAAAATCACTTAAACGCACATAACTCATTACTTAATTAAGAGATCGATATAAAATTTGGTACAAGTATTGCTCTTATATACAGAAATATAACCATGAAAATTTCTTTTGATCGGTCCATAATTGGTCATAGCTCCCATACAAGGTCCCCTCCCGAAAATCAGTTAAACGCGCATAAGTCATTACTAAATTAAGATATAGATATTAAATTTGGTACAAGTATAAGCAATACAGTAATATAACATCGAAAGATTTTTTCGATCGGTCCATATTTGGTCATAGCTCCCAAACAAATTCCACTCCCGAAAATCACTTAAACGCGCATAACTCATTACTAAATTAAGATATCGATATTAAATTTGGGACAACTATTGCTTTTATATACAGAAATATTACAATGAAAGACTTTTTCGATCAGTCCATATTTGGTCATAGCTCCCATACAAGGTCCCCTCCCGAAAATCAGTTCAACGTGCATAACTTATTACTAAATTAAGATATCGATATTATATTTGGTACAAGTATTGCTCATATACACAAAAATATTACTGATAAATTTTTTCCATGGTTCCATAACTGTCGTAGCTCCCATACAAGGACCCCTCCCGAAAATAACTTAAACGCACATAACTCATAACTAAATTAAGATATCCATATAAAGTTTGGCACAAGTGTTGCTCATATACAGAGAAATAATATTGTGAAATGTTTTTCCGATCCGTCAAAAATTGATCGTAGCTCCCATATAAGGTCCCTTTTAGAAAAACACACATACAAGGTTCCCTTCCGAAAATCAGAAAAAACGCACATAACTCATAACCAAATATTTATATCCATATATTTAGCAAAAATGTTGCTCTTATATATATAAATTCACTATAAAATTGTTTTACAAACGATCCATATTTGGTCATAGCTCTCATACTAGGTCCAGAAAAACACTTAGATTTACAATATTTTTTACCAAAAATGATATAGATACAGAATTCTGGAATTTTGTTTTTATATGCATAATTGGACATAGCTCCCATACAAAGTCGTTTTACGAAAATCTCTTAAACGCACATTACTTATTACCAAATAAAGCTATTAATACATAATGATACATATACAAAAATTCTATTTTTCCTATACTAGGTCCAGCCCCAAAGAGCGCATTAAAGAGCATTGTCAATTTGTGTTGAACAAAATTTTGTGTAGAACAAAATTATATATGTATTTATATTTTGAAAATCTCTAAATCTTTCACACACATGCATACATGCAAATTACTAAATTTATAATGTTCAATAAATCTTGGAATTGTAATAGATTTTTTCTATTATAGACATTAGAAAACTGATTTCCACAAATATTTGATCAATTAGAAAAGTAATAACATAGAAGTAGCTGGTGGAGGGTATTTAAGATTCGACACAGCCGAATATAGCACTCTAACTTGTTATTATTACAATTTGTATCTCTACTGGTTGTACTTATGTCCACAAAAGCATTTTTTATATCTTTATTGATTTAGAATTTGTATCTCTACTGGTTGTACTTATGTCCACAAAAGCATTTTTTATATCTTTATTGATTTAGAATTTGTCAAAAAAATTACGACAAATCAATTGTCATATTAATTACTAAATTCGTCAATATAATTAATTTTTTAATTGAAAAGGCACCAACAACGGATTTTGTAAATACAAAAAATATTATTGTTGCTTAAAATTGTTAACACTTAACAAATAATTTCAACAATGAATTAGTCATACTGAATAATAAATATTTTAACAATCAACAGTTATGTTCTAACAAAATGTTTAAACAAAAAAATTGTTGACACTCATCAATTAAAAGTCTTCATATTGTTTAACAAATATTGTTATTATTTAATAATTTCATTTCAGAATAAAAAAGTATAAATTTTTATTTGATTTCATTTTATTTAATAATTACATAAATTTTACAATAGTTTTAATATTTATAATACTGTATTACATAATTAAATAACAAACATTCGATTACATTACATAAGATAAATTATAATTTAATTAAATAAAAAGTTTAATAGAACGAAGATATTTGTAATATAACATATTGCAGTCTAGAATATATACAAAACTGTAGAGGTTAAGGTTCCTTCAGGATCCACATAGCGGATGTGGTTTATACCCAAATTCGCTGGAACATCATTGAGTATCCTTTGCCTGATGAGAGACTAGTAATGATTTCCCATGCCTTTTACTTCAGGGAAGTACCCGGTACTATTGCCATTTCAACAGGATGCATATTTATACATGTTACTCAACTGACGGCTGAGAGCCATCACTGAACCTCTCGTCACTCAACCCGGTGCTGTTCCTATATCAACAGGATACATATTTATACATATTACTTGACTGACGGCTGAGAGCCGTCACTCAAACTGACGGGGCAATTATTGGATTCGTTTGATTTTTTAAATTCCTCATCCAGAGGGATGCTGATCTGATAGCTGGGTATTTCGAGACAAATATGTCTCTAGGTCCTGTTGCCGAATCAACGGAGCGCTGTGATATGGTTGTGCGGGCTTTAGAAGATCAAAGAACGCCCTTGAGTAGATCATTGGTGAGGCCGGATTCATGTTGGTCCTTCTCGCATTAATGTCCAAATTTGTATGGTTAAATGTTATCCTTCTGATTGTACATTGACCAGCAGCACCATGTACAAAAATTGCCACCTGAGTGTTCTTCATCGAAGTCACGTTTTAAGTCTACCCAATTCTTCCAAAACTTGCCTCAGATGTTTCAATTCCTTCATTTTCTCAAACAAAAGTGCAATCAATTAAATGGAAAAGACACACTGCGGTAAATGAGGATTTCTTTATACAAAACCATTTAATGCAATTTACCATTTTTATTCCTGGATTTTTATTGTTTTGCAGTCCTGAAACTGTTATTTTTTGGTTTTCAAATTTTTTATATTAAAAATGTCAATTTTCAAAAATATGTGTTGAATACATAATGTTTTTAGAAAATATTTTTTTTAATATATATAAATAAAAGAAAATATATAAACTAAAAGTATACATTACTAATTTCGTTTTGAATTTTAAATAATTTTCAACAATTTAGTAGTTGATAATCAACTAATGAAAATCATTAAATAAATATAATATAAATTACATAAATTATAATATAAATTAAATAAATATAATATAAATTACACATATTTAATAAAAACAATGGTTGAATATATTAATTATTTGTTAACAATATTGTGTAATTACTTAACAACTTTTGTTATTTTTTTCTGTGTATAATAAAAGTTATCAAAATATATTTATTTGTATATATCTTATTGATATTCTCAAGTAACATATTTCAATTACTTTTAACAGCCTTCGACATAAGGTCCAGAGAAGAGTACCTGATACACAAGGTTAATAACGACACAAATACGGACGCATAAAAGCCATTTGTAACGAATTTCATCGTAATACTAATATTTGTTAATGAATAGTTGACATTCGATTCATTTACTTAAGGGGACTTTGTATGGCTGATCAATTTGAAAATCGGCAGTGTTAATTTATGCTTTTATAAAACTTATTTGTGAAATAATTTTGAGCTTAGAAACCCTATTCGGGGCGTACGTTGGACCGGTGCTATGGAAAATAATTAAACGATTTAAACCACTAAACCTTCAAAAGAAACTAATTTTCATAAAATTATAGTAAAAATGGCGACCTGTAGCGTGCACACAAAGCTTACATTGACACACAGACAAACGGACGAACGAATAGCAAATTCTGATTCTGAGCCGATTGGTATACTTTATGGTGTGTTTAGGATCACTTATTTTGGGTGTCACAAACGCACAATACCCTACCCACTCTAGAGTATACAATATGTATAATATTATATATTTTTGTTAACATTATTCAAATTAACATGAGTAATTATATCGATAAAAGAAATTCGGTGGCATTCACTTTTGTTGCCATTCTTTTCCATGTTCTGGAAATAACACATAGGTACAATACAATTTTTTAATATTGCTCAATTAATTATTGTACAAATAGTACAAATTTTTAATATAAATATCATATTCAATAAATTTTTTGTACTTAAAAATGTTTGTAGTATTAATAAAAACTTACATTTTGGTACGCTGAATTTTAATTATTTCACAAAAGAAAATTTTTCCAGTATAAACATACGCTTCATTTTGTCAACATGTACAATGACATTATACATATATGAAAACTGACATAATAAATCATTTAAATTAATTATAAACCCAAAGACCAGATTTGGTGAGTACGGTTGTATGGGGGCTAGTCGAAATAATGGAGCGATTTTAACCCTTTTCCAAAAACAAGGGTGCATGCCAAATTTCATTCAAATACATAGAAAACTGCGGCCTGTATCTTGCGCACAAAGTTTATATGAACAGCTAGCCAGACGGACATATCTTAATATCGACTCAGAAAATAATTCTAATCAGATTGGTATACTCTCCCCACTAAAGTGGGGAGAGTATACCAATCTTTTTCACATCGGGAAAAGTTATGAATCAAAAATTGAAAGAACCTCGAAAAAATAAGCATTTTTTACAATTTCTGATGTAATTTTCTCAAAAAATATGCAAGATAATTCCATAAAAATCACCATACATTCATATCTACGCAAGAGCCTCATCTTCGCTGAAAATCGCCAGGATCGGTTCACAATTTCATATACTTCCCATACAAAAGAACATATTCCAGGAAAATTGGTTTTTTGTTAATAACTTCCGTCGCAATGTCGATATCTTTAGAAAATTTCACAGATTAAAATCCTATATCGATAGAATTCATTCAGAGCAAAAATTTTCTGGATTGGTCCACAATTGGTCATAGCTCCCATACAAGGTTCTCTACCGAAAAATACTTAAACGCACATAACTCATTACTAAATTAAGGTATCGATATAAAATTTAGTACACGTATTGCTCATATGCATACAAATATTATTGTGAAATGTTTTTCTGATCAGTCCCGAAAATCACTTAAACGTGTATAACTCATTACTAAATTAAGATATCCATATAAAGTTTGCCACAAGTGTTGCTCATATACAGAGAAATAATATTGTGAAATTTTTTTCCAATCGATTTATAATTGATCATAGCTCCCATACAAGGTCCCTTTTAGAAAAACATTTAAAGGCTCATAACTGATTACCAAATAGTGATACCCATAAAATATTTGGCATAAATACTATTTTTGTACAGATAAATGTTATCCATCCTTGGTCATTGCTCCCATACAAGATTCCCTCCCGAAATGAGAAAAAGTATAACTCATAACCAAATATTGATATCCATACATTTAGCAAAAATATTGCTCTTATATAAATAAATAATAAAATTGTCCATAGTTGGTCATAGCTCTCATACTAGGTCCTGAAAATCACTTATATTCTTATAAACATAGTACATTTCTGAAAAATATTTAAACGCAAATTGACAATCAAAGTTTTCGGGATAAAATTTGACATAAATGCGTATTTCTGAAAATCACAGATTACCACATAGTTCACTATTAAATTATATACATAATACATTCTAAACATAGTCCATTTCTGAAAAATATTTTAGCGCAAATTGACAACAAAAGTTTTCGGGATAAAATTTGACATAAATGAGTATTTCTGAAAATCACAGATTACCACATAGTTCACTATTAAATGATAATATTTCCATAAAATTCGAAATGAGTATGTTCTGAGTATATACAGATCTTTCTGATAAAATGTTTTCAAACTTACCTAATATTGATCATATTTCTGATTTACAGTCATTAAAATCGTTTCAAAAATCACTCAAACATATTTACTTCATTATAAATACTGATGTCGGAAAAATAGTCGACAGGAATATATTTGTAAACACACAAATCGTTTTCCTATTTTTTGGCAACTGCATGATCTTTTCATAATAAAACACAACATCTACAGCAAAAACCTACATTGAAAAGTAATGAGTTAAACAGCTAATAAAGCTATTTTTCATAGCTTAATCATAGGCGTTTTAAATCATTAAATTGTGATATTAAATTGTGGACTTTAAAATCCCGCAGGTTTCGTCGTATGTAGATCTTTCTTCACCCATTTATCTAATAGTAAACACTTGATAACTTTTAGCATGAAGTATTTTAATACGGTGCATCATAATCAATCAAAAATTCGGTTTTTTATTTGTTTGTAATATCTATTTGAATGTACTTCTTTACTTCAGCAGAAACTTAAGTGAATATTAATGTTATATGACCTCAAATTCTACTTACACCATATTATTCTCACACTGTCATAACATATCTACTTGCATCTACAGCCCAGTAGGAAAGTTTGAACACACAACTTGCCTTTAAATATTTTGAAGTTTTGTTATTTTAATTTAATAATTATTAATTCGTTAAGTATACTTTTGAAGCTTTGAATTTAATTACTAGAAACAACTAAAACATTGGAATAGGCTATTAAAAATAACATTCAATATACTCTCCACAACTTTGTCATGTCGTATGTAACACGAAAAAATATTCATCTGAGACCCAACAAAGTATATATATTCTGGGTCCTTATTAGATTCTGAGTCGAATTAGCTATGTCCGTCTGTCTGTGTAAAACACGCTCATGATTAAACGAAGCAATATAAGTTAACAAAATTCACCCAAACTGTTCTTCACTTTCTTCAGTTCTTTGGTATTAACAAGTATGAATGTATAGTCGGGCATATCCGACCATATGATACCCTACACCAGTCAGTATGTATGTTAAAAATGGGGATTATTTAAAAAAAACATTAGGTTTGTTTTTTTAACTTTATTTCAGAATATTTTTACTTTTTTTTTGGCAAAAAAAAGAGATTTTTTTAAAAAGAGAGTAGGGCAAAATATGGCCCTATCCTTAAAAAATTTCCCGATCCTCGGGAAATTTGGGAAAAGGATATATTTTTAAATAACTGTTAGTTTTGTTGAGTTCCATTGCGATACAAATGGTTACAAGTCAATTTTAGACGTTTAGGACATTTTTTGAAGGGGGGTTTGTATGGGGGCTAGGGTCAAATAAGGGCCAATACTTACGAAAATCTGCAATATCATTTATACTTATATAAAACTTATTTGTACCAATTTTTAGAGAGATAATAGAATATTTGACGTAATTATGACATAAAAAGTTCATATCGGGAGGTACGGTTGTATGGGGGCTAGGTGAAATAATGGACCGATTTCAACCATTTTCGTCCCTGTGCCAAAAAACATGCTTGGTCCAAATTTCATCAAATTATCTTGAAAATTGCGGCCTGTACCTTGCGCACAAGGTTTACATGGACAGCCAGCCAGCCGGACGGACATGTCATAATCGACTCAAAAAATGATTCTGAATAGATCGGTATACTTTAAGGTATACCAATATTTTTGTATGTTACAAACATCAGCACAAACGTATAATACCCTCCCCACTATAGTGGTGTAGGGTATAAAAATTAGTAAAATCAGTTCACACCTGGAAAAATACGGTTTTTTACACCTTCAATGTATATTTCACAAAAATTGTACGATTTAATTTTATGAAATACACTACACTTTTGTTTCTCCATTAGAGGTTGACACCAATTAAAAATCCGTTCCCGGAAAATGGGTTTATTGTTAATAACTTTCGTTAGAATATCGATACCTTCACAAAATTATACAAAAATAATTCCATGAAATACACTACACTTTTGTTTCTCCATTAGAGGTTGACACCAATTGAAAATTGGTTTCCGGAAAATGTGTTTATTGTTAATACTTAACTTTCGTTAGAATGTCGATACCTTCCCAAAAATATGCCCCAAATATTGCTTGTATATACAGAAGTGTTGCCGTGAAGTTTAAACCCACATAACTCATTATATAATTAAGATATTTATACAAAATTTGCAACAAATATAACCCCAATCTACAAGTATGTAACCGTACATTTTTCCGATCGTTCAAATCTCTCATATAAGATCCCCCACCACAAAAAAAAGACATTTAAACGCACATAATTCATTACCTACCTAACAAATTTATTAAAAATACGTCGCAAATATTGCTTTTATATAAAGAAATATTACCGTAACACAGTTTTCATACAACGTTCCAAAAAACGCCCGTAACTCATTACCTAATTAAGATATTCATACAAAATTTGACAAAAATATTACTTTTATATACGCAAATATACCCGTTAATATATTTTGCCGTTCGGCCCACCATAGGTAATATATCCCATATAAGGTCCCTTCCCGAAAATCACATAACTCATGTACAGAAAAGTTCTAGTTCACAGTAAAATATTTTCGAATTTTGGCAATGAGTATTGTAGGTAATGTACCTATTTCATACATTATAATGTAATGCTTTACTTGATAATGAGTTGTTGTTATCAATAACATAAATTATTTTTTTATAGAACTTGTAGAATTTGTCTATAGCGTATGTCTAATAAGAAATTAGTTATTGTTTCTAACCGTAGCCGATATTGGAAGATCTTTCAAGAAATTTTGATATTCAAATTTGTGGGGAAACCATTCCAGACGGAATGATAAAATTACATTTTAATGGGGCATTGAGTAAGAGAATAGACTAGCAAACATAAAAAATAACTCTAAGACTAGTTTTAAAACCGGAAAAGCCTGTAAGCAGATTTGTAGCCAGTCATTTTTTGGTCATCGTGGAACAAAAATAATTAGTTATTCACCCAAAAAGTAACTACTTACACTTTTCTCCAATATAATATAATATTATTTTCGAAGTTTATATAAATTTCCAGTATAAATTTACCCCCTCATTTATAAAACGAAACATTCGTTAACGTAACAACTTTGTTTGAGGAATGCTGGAAAATTATTTAAAATTTTAATTTTTTGCATACAATTTTTTTTGAACGTTTGTCGTGGGACCCTCTTTTATCTTCTGAAATGTAACAGTTAATTTCTTTTCGACCGTTCCATAATTTTTCATAG
Source organism: Lucilia cuprina (assembly GCF_022045245.1). NCBI lineage: Eukaryota > Metazoa > Arthropoda > Insecta > Diptera > Calliphoridae > Lucilia > Lucilia cuprina. Next base: position 34,314,732 of record NC_060950.1, read on the forward strand.
CTCTTATACTCTTAAACGTACATAACTCATTTTACCTATTACCAACTAACGATATAGAAACAACTAAAATTATAAGCAATTACTTCCTTATTAAAAACAACATTTTATTTTATAAAAGGTGTATAAAACATTTTTATGTTGTTTATGACTAAGGCTTTTAGTGTACAACAATATGTTTGAATTTACACAATTTTTTCACTTACATGCAAATTATTAAATATCGCTACAACGTATTTTTATACCCTACACCACTTGAAGGTCAAAATTCACTTACAAACACTAATAACACTTTTAAATTCTACATAAATAACTTTGTAGACGTGAATTCCTCCACCAACATTTATAACGATAAACCGATATTTTCCCCTACTCCCCATTGAGCCCTCTTGTAAAAAATATATTTTTTTTGGCAAAAATAAATAAAACGAGTATGAATGTATAGCCGACTATATGAAACCCTACACCAGCCAGTATGTTAAAAATGGGTTCCCTTTTTTTTGCCAAAAATAAGTAAAAATATTCCGGAATAAAGTTAAAAAATAAATAAAATGCTTTATTTTATGGGTATCCGGAGAGGACCTTTTATGGTAGCTATGACCAGATATGGACCGATGAGAAAAAAATTTCTCAGTAATATTTCTGTGCATATAAGCAATACTTGTACCAAATTATAGGAGCTACGAATTATGTACGTTTAAGTTATTTTCGGGATGGGATCTTGTATTAGAGCTATGTCCAATTATGGACCGATTCAGAAAATTTTTCCTCTGCATGAATTCTATTGACATAGGATTTTGATTTGTATAATTTTGTGAAGATATGGACATTGTGACGGAAGTTATTAACAAAAACCCCATTTTACGGAGGTATATAGAGTTCTGGCAATTTTTGGCAGGGATCAAGCTCTTGTGTAGAAACAAATGCGTTGTGATTTTCATGGAATTACCTTGCATAGTTTTCGAAAATTACAACAGAATGTGTAAAAGTTGATTATTTTTCCCGAGGTTGTTGTAAATTTTGATTCATAACTTTTGCGGATGTAAACCGATTTTACTTATTTTCAATACCAAACTGCTTAGGATAGTAGTGAATATTTTGGTTAGTTTAAATGTGAGCGTGATTTAGGCAGACAGGCAGATATACGGACATATTTAAATCGACTCAGAATTTCATAAGGACCCATAATATATACATATAATTTGTTTGGGTCTCGTATGGATATTCTTGGTGTTAGACACGGAATGACAAACTTATATATACGCTCTATCACCACTGATTGTGGTGGAGGGTATAAAAACAAATCAAATGCATTATTTTTCCACTAAAGTGGTGTAGGGTATAAATATTCCTGCTATGCCCGACCGTATATTGTTTATATTAAAATATAAAAGAAAATGGTGTTTGCAATGTTTAATAAATTTTTCATATGTACCAAATATAAGCTATTTAAATTTTAGGGGTTTTCTATTAAGTAAAAAAAAACTAGAAAACTTATTTTCACAAATATTTCACTAAATAAAAAATTATTAATATTGTAGCTGGCGGAGGGAATTTAATATTCGGCACGGCCGGATATAACACTTCAAGTTGTTTGTTCTTATTACTTTCATATGAAAAGTTTTATGCATTTAAAATGTGTTCAAAAAGCTCTTTAAAGTAAATATAAATAGTTACTTATGAGCTAAAACTGAAGAACAATTCTGCAAAAAAAGTAAACAATGTTTTTTAAACAATTTTGAAAAATTTTCTACTAACAATAGGTAATAATAAGAAGAGAGACATTTTGAACAAACCGTCAAACTTGACCTACTCTACACTCATAAAGTTCTAGACCAGCTTTTATGAAAAATTATACCTAAACTACTATATAAATCAACTAAAGTTGGTGAAAAATTTATCACGATCTGAAGAAATCGATTTCATAATTTTGTTCATCTGACATAAAATTCCCATATTTATTAAATTCTAAGACTATCTAGCTATGCTTGTCCATTTGCCTTTTAAAAACGCGATATGATAAAATTTGATATTATGATTATAATAAAATTTTGCAAAAAATATTTTTTTATAAATTAACGACAACTTTATTCGGCACAGCCGAATATAGCATCACGACTTGTTGTCGTTTAAGTATTGTTTCAGTTTATGTTCTGCCAACATTATAACTAACTAGCACACATACGAGCACAGACACTTACACAAAAGTTTTTGTGTTATTTTAAAAGTTCTAAAAATGATGACAGTCATCAGCTTAAAAATTCTTCATAAATTTTAATATGTATTCTGTCTACCTTCCAGAAAGTGCAAACAAATTCGAAATCTATGTATGCTTGAATTTATATCTATATGTTCGTAAGTATGTGCTTAAACAGGCAAATTCAATCTGTGTTAAATGTCATAAAAAGTATGAAATATAATCTGTGTTGAAACAATAGAACATTTCAATTTGTGCGACAGGAAATCATTTTACCCTTCACCCCTATAGTGGGGAGAGTATTATACGTTTGTGCTGATTTTTGTAACACATAAAAATATTGGTCCAATACCCACCGATCGATTCAGAATCTTTTTTTGAGATACAGGCCGTAATTTTCAAGATAAAATTTATGAAATTTGAATCAAGCATGTTCTTTGGATGAAGCTTATTGAAAAAGGTTTAAATCGGTCCATTATTTCACCCAGCCATACAACCGTACCTACTTATTTGGGCTTTTTATGCTATAATTACGTCAAATATACTATTATCTCTCTAAAAATTGAAACAAAAAGGTTTTATATTAGTACAAATGATTTTCGTAATGATCAGCCCTTTGGTAGACTAATGTTATTGTACACAAAACATATGCAAGTCGAATTTTATCCCTATAACTTCATAATTTATAATAGTTTAAGTGATTTTCGGAAGTGAATTTTATAAGGGAGTTATAACCAATAATATACCAATTATATGCAAGCTATGACTAATAATGGACCGATCCGGAAAAAATTTAGTGGAATGATTAATGTGTACATAAAACATATTCAAGCCGAATTTCATTACATAAATAATTCAATAAAATATGCGTTTAAGTGATTTTCGGAAGTGGCCTTTTGTTGACCGATACAAATCTTCTTCAGTAGTATAAATTATTTTCGTATTATATTTACATATACAAAAGCTTGATATATTTGAGGGAGTTTTTAACGATAAAATAATTTCCGGGAATATGTACCATTGTATGGAGGATATGGAAAATATTGAATCAATTGTCATGATTTTCAACATACTTGATCCCAGGTACAAAAAATAATGTGTGACAAAATTCATCGATTTATCATTTGTAGTTTCCGAGAAAAAAGCTGAAGAATTACAAAAAAACGTAATTTTTTTGTTTGAGGTAGTCCGACAACTTTTTACGCCGCCAACTAAATTTGGTTGATATCCTTTGCTTAGTTTTAACGTGATTTAACGATTAAAATCTACATATATGACTTTGAAGTAGACGTAAGTTCATCTACCAAAATTTATAAGGATAGGCCCATATTTACCCCTTCTATCCTATGAGCCCTCATGTATACAATCTCTTTTTTTGTCAACAATAAGTAAAAATATTCCACAATAAAATAAATTAACTGCTTTATTTAAAAAAAATTCAAAATTTTAACATACTGACTGGTGTAGGGTATCATATGGTCGGCAATGTCCGACTATAAATTCATACTTGTTTTTATATCAGCTCATTATTTGATATTTATTATATAACATTTAAAAACACATACCAACAGCTTTATTATTCATACAAAATTATGTTCAAATCATTTTACTGCAAAGAATCATTTTAATATATACTTAAGCTACACTAAATGCACTAGATTTTTCAACAATACTAAATACATCAATGTTTAAACACCTGTAAAGCAGCAGAAATAACGGGCTTTTAAAACAAAATTAATTTGTTTATACCCTCCACTACCATCACTGGTGACAAGTTTGTAATTCCGTGTGTAACACCGAAATCTATTAAATACACTTTATATATTCTGGAACCTTATGAAAGTCTGAGTCGATTTAGCTATGCCCTTCCGTCTGTCCGTCTGTTTAAATCAAGCTTACATTAAAACTACGCAAGCAAAGTCAGCCGAATTTACCGAAAATATTTACTATTTGCCTATGCAATTTCATTTTGAAAATCAGCAAAATCGGTTCACAACTTTAAAAGTTATATTAAAACAAGTTAGAGTGCTATATTCGGCCGTGCCGAATTTTAAATACCCTACACCAACTACTTTTATATTAATAATTCTTTATTTGGTAAAATATTTGTAAAAAGAAGTTTTCCCATGTTTTTTAATAGAAGGAACATTACAAACACTATTTTATTTTATATGTTAATAGAGCCCTAAAATATGCTTTAACGATATTTAATAATTTGCATGTGAATGAAATGTTTAATAAAGTTATTGATGGTTTATTATAAAAATTTTGCATGGAACATTTGCATACTAAAAATAAAACATGTTAGTGTGCTATATTCGGCTGGGCCGAATCTTAAATACCCTCCACCAGCTACTTTTATATTTATACATTTCTAATTTATTAAGTATTTGTAGAAATGAGTTTTCTCATGTCTTAAATAGAAAAATCCCAAGATTTAAATCTTTTTCTTTATATTTTTATAGCGCTTAGCGATATTTAGTAATTTGCATGTATGCATATGTGTGAAAGATTTAAAATTTTTCAGAATACATACATAATTTTGTTTTACACAAAATGATAATGCAAATAGTTATATACGATTAAAGCGTTTTTAGGGGCCTAGTATGGGAGACATGATCAATTATAGACCGATCGTAAAATATTCTTTAAGCTAACTTTCTGTACATAAAATCTATATTTCAGTCAAATTTTGTATCGTAATTTAGTAACAAGTAATGTGTGTTTAAGTGATTTTCTGAAGGGAATCTTGTATGGGACCGACCGCACCCATGTAATGAACCGATCTAATTTTCTGTACATAAAATCTATATTTCAGTCAAATTTTGTATCGTAATTTAGTAACAAGTAATGTGTGTTTAAGTGATTTTATGAAGGGAATCTTGTATGGGACCGACCGCTTTATTTGCTAATAAGTAATTTGCTTTCAAGAGATTTTCGTAAAAGTACCTTTTATGGGAGTTATGTCCAATTATGTATAAAATTCTGTATCTACATCATTATTTAGTATTAAATATTGTGAATTTAAGTGACTTTTCTGGAAGGGACTTAGTATGAGAGGTATGACGAAATATGGACCGATCGTAAACAAATTTTATAGTGTAATTTATGTATGTATATAAGAGCAATACTTTTGCTTAATGTATGGGAGGTATGACCAATTATGGAGCTATCGGAAAAAAAATTTCAAAGTAATATTTTGTCGGTATAAGAATTAAAACCTCTCTACCAATTTTTTTAGGATGACTCTTACACTCATTACTGGCCTAGAAATTCGATTATGGCGATGAAAATTGGTATAAGTAGGTTTCTTACGAACCAAACCCTTTTAACCATTTTTTTTAAATGACCCTACCCATTCTGAAAATTACTTTAACGCTCATTTCTGGCTAAAATATACGAATATAGCGATAAAATTTTATACAACTAAGTTCCTCACGGGCCAAAATCTCTTTACGAACATTTATGTGGATGGGTCCATAATTGACTCTACTTCCCCTTTTGGGTTTTCAGAAATAGCTTTAAAGCTCATAAATGACTTAAAAATACGAGTAAAGCGATGTAATGCGACACACGAACTTTCTTACGAGCCAAAACGTCTGTACCCATTTTTTTTTTGGATCGGCCCATAAATGACCCTTCCCTCTTATAAGGTCCCCTTCTGCAAATGACTATAATGCTATTTACTGGCTTAAAAATATGAATGTGCTAACACACATTAGTTTAATGCCAGCCACAATCTCTCTAACAAATTAAGGAAGGTTCGGTCCATAATTCACCCTACTGCCTATACAAGGTCTTCTTCAGAATATTACTTTAACGCTCATTACGCTTAATTCCGAATTTAATGAGCACTGATTTAGGACCATTTTTTTGGAATTTTGCATAAACAGGTTCAATACAAAAGAAATCTATGTACAAAATTTTATAAGTATCGGTTCATAATTGACGCATATAAAGGTGCTCTTTAGAAAATTACTCATATGCTTACGGTTTGAAAATTGAACTAAAATGTTTGGTTTTTAAAAATTATTATTTTGTTAGTTTAAAAGAGTTCTGTCCATAATTGACTTAAGCCTTATTGCAAATATCACCCTGATGTTTATAAGGGAGCATTTCTTTTACGGCATACGGATTGATGATGGGTATATGAAATTCGGACAAATATAACACTCTTACTTGTTTTCTTTGATATGAATTCTATTGTCATAAAACTTTAACTTTTAAAATTTGTGAAGATATCGATATTGTAACGGAAGTAATTAAAAATAAACACTTTTTCTGGGAATATGCACATTTGTATGGGAGGTATATGAAATTGTGAACCAATTTTTCCAATTTTCAACAATATTGTTTCTGGCACCGAGAGCTGTATCTCTGACAAAATTCATTAATTTATCTGCAATTGTTTTGCAAAAATTACAAATAAATATGTAAAAAATCGCAATTTTTTGGGATTGTTTTACATTTTTACTCATAACTCTGAAACTGTTTCACTAACGCTTACTAACGTAAGCGTTTTTATACAGACAAACAGGCAGACGGACATATCTAGACCGTCTCAGAATTTCATTAGGCTAACAGACAGAATGACAAAATGATATATACCCTCTATATATAATTTTGTTATTCTGTTTGTAACACTAAGAAGTATTATAATAATATTTGGATAAAATACGACGTCCACATCCGAAACTGACTTAATATAACTTTTTCTGGACCTAATCAAAATATGTCCCATGTGTGAAGCATAAATATTAATACCCTTACTATGAAAACAAAACTTTTGTTGATTTATCTATAAATTAAATAGTTAAATGGGTTATAATAAAAATAAGTTTCCCATCAAAAAAAATCTTGATTTGGAAGCAATAAATATAAGTACTCCTTTGCACCTTCAAAATTTTGCCTTACAAAAAAAATATTGGAAGGCATATATTTATTTAGCAATTATTATTTTTGGTGTACAAATTATTTTTCCAACAGCTCTAAAATCACTTAATTTTTGTATCATTAAACATTTTAATCAATGTTTTGTGTTGAAAAATAAATATGGATATTTTGGTTTCCTTTACCTGAGCCTCTACGCCAGGAATCCGATACAAAAATTATATAATATTTCATAACAAGTGGAAGTAGTAGCAACCGCTCTCTGCCGGGTAGTTGGAATATAGCACTCTAGCTTTTTAATAATTTGAAATGTTCTTTATCTCTAGGAGATCAAAATTTTGAGAATCAAATTTTAAACCAATATGCAGTGGTGGGAGCTTCTTATCGATAGACATTGAGTTCAACCCCAGTTTCAAAATTTACTATTAATTTTTTTATTATACACACCATCAATATCGGGCCACGTTTTCGTATAGCCCCCATAAACAGCTTTAGCAGCCAAATTATCTCTATCAAATTTTATGAGGATCAGTCCATAATTGTTAGAAGCAACGTGGCGCATCATAATGTCAATATCTCTTATGTCCATGGACATTATGTCACTTTTTTAAAATGTCATAATTTCCATGGACATTGTGACACTTTTAAAACAGAAATGTATTGGAAAATTTGTTTTGAATTTGAGAAAGGCGCACATTTGGTTTATGTTGCATTTTGTATTCCATTTTTATTTAAATGAGTTGGTGTTATTATGGACTGATCCTCATAAAAATTAGTAGAGAGATTTCGCTTCCTATAGAACTTATCAGTGTCATCGCTGTACTAGCATTTTTAAGCCATTAATGAGCGATAAAGTAATTTACTGATGACAACGTTAAATAGGGGGTAAGAACATTTATGGACCATTCTCCACTGTGTTTTGAAGAGAGATTTAGCTTACACAAAACTGGTTTATGTAAAATATTTAATCTACTAGTATTTTTAGCCAGTACTGAGTTTTAAAGTCGATTTCTGAAGGGGCCTTATATGGGGGTAGGGTCAATTTTAGACCGATCCTCGTAAAATTTCGTAGAACGATCTTGGTTCCTACAAGTCATATTTATATCGAATTTCATCGCTTTACTCGTTCTTCAAGCCCAATAATTAATTTTCTGATGGGGACCTTATATGGGATTTTGGCTAGCAAGGAACTTATTTGAGTCGAAATTCCCTACTATACTCGTATTTTTAAGGTAGTAATGAGCGTTAAAGTAATTTTATGGAGGGCACTTTTTATGGGGGTAGGGTCAATTATAGACCAATCCATATAAAATTTGGTGGAAAGGTTTTGGTTCCTAAGATACTTACTTATGTCAAATTTTTTCGCGATATTCTTGCCCATAATTAACGTTAAAATCTTTTTCTGAAGGGGACCTTATATCCACATAAAATTTGGTAATTTTTGACTTATATTAATCTTATTTCTGTGTAATTCATTGCTATAATCCTATTTTTAAGCCAGTAATGAGCATTAAAAAAATTTTATAGGGGGTAGGGTCAATTATGGACCGATCCACATAAAATTTGGTAGAGAGATTTTGCTTCGTATAAAACTTAATTTTGTGAAATTTCATAATATTTATAAACCAGTAATGAGCGTTAAAGTAATTTTATGAAGGGGATCTTATATAGGGGGTAGGGTCAATTTTGGACCGATCCACAGAAAATTTCATAGAGAGGTTTTGGCTAGTATGACACTTACTTATATCAAATTTCATCGCTATACTCGTTTGTTTAAGCCAGTAATGAGCGTTAAAGTCATTTTCTGAAGGGGACCTTAAATAGGGGGTAGGGTCAATTATGGGCCGATCCGCATAAAATTTCATAGAAAGGCTAGTATGAATCTTACTTATGTCAAATTTCATGACTATACCTGTATTTTTAAGCGAGTAATGAGCGTTAAAGTAATTTTCTGAAGGGAATGTTATATAGGAGGTAGGGTCAATTATGAACCGATCCACATAAAATTTGCTGGAGAGATATGGGCTCGCATGCAACTTATGGGTGTCAAATTTTCACAATTTTCATATTTTTAAGTCACTAATCTGCATTATAGTAATTTTCTCAAGGGGTCCTTATATGGGGGGTAGATCCAATTATGGTCCGATGTAAAAAAAACTGACTTATGCAGTTATTGTCAGTCTTTTAATATTTAATGAGATGAAAAAAATTTAAAATATAATTAATCTATATTACTAAATTCCTTGTATTTAGCTTTAATTATTTTTTCAATCATGTCTATAACTGACATCATTGCAACATTGTACATATTACATAAAAAATGTTGCGAAAAGTTACTGCAAATATTTGTAGCCATTAATTATACAAAACCACAATAATGAAAAAAAGAATAGAAGTTTTTTTTGTTGTAGTTTCAAACATTCCAGCTGATATGTCAACAAAATAAAATTGCAAAAAGATCCAAAAAAATATTAATTTGTAAAAGCATATGTTAACCTACGTTTTTTTTTTCTTTCTACATGTACTTCAGTAATTTAACAGTATGAAATATTTGTAAGAGAAATATATTTGTATATACATAAACCCTACAAAAAAACACGAAACAGAAAATCTTCTTTATACTGAATTTTCATTACATTTATTTTCAATATTATTTTATTTTTTTAATTTAAATTTTTATGAGAACCGGTCCTACCCCATATAAGATGCTCTTCGTCAAATGACTTAAACGCTCAATACGGGCTTATAAATGCAACTACAACGAAGAAATTCGACAAAGACATGTTTTGTATATTCCAATATCACTACAGCCTATTTTATGATGGTCGCTCTATAATTGACTCTGATTCCCGTAAAAGGTCCCATTTAGAAAATATTTAATATGATCTAAGTTCAAACATAGGGTCATCTTCTTATATTTACTTCATCATGGAAATATATTATTTTTGTGTACGATATTGTGATAACAGCATACAAGTACAATCTTATGGTAATGTTGGCGTACCCTGTGTACTACCCTTCACCAGCTACTTTTATTTTAATACTTTTTTAGTGATCAAATATTTGTAGAAATAAGTTCTCTCATATCTTTAAGTTTAAATCTGTTACAATTAAAAGATTTATTGAACATTACAAACCCAATTTTCTTTTATATTTTTATAGCACCCTAAGATATGCTTTAACGATGTGCCTGTATACATGTGTGTAAAAGATTTAAGGATTTTCAAAATACATATATATGTATATAATTTTGTTCTACTCAAATTGATAATGCAACTAGTTAAATACATTCCTAGTATGGGATATATGACCAATTACAGACCGATCGAAAAATATTCTTTCAGCAAAATTTCTATTCATAAAAGCTATATTTGTATCAATAGCTTTATTTGATAATGAGTAATGTGCGTTTAAGAGATTTTCGTAAAAAGCTATGACCAATTATGTATATAAAAACAAAATTTCAAAATTCTGTATCTATATCATTACTTGGTATGATCCTAAAACAATTTTATAGTGTAATTTACGTATATAAAAGCAATGTTTGTGATTCGAAGAGCAATAGGAGCTATGAACAAAGATGAAAACATTTTGAAATAACATTTCTATGTACAAAAATTGGTATAAATGGGTATCACTATTTGTTAATGAGTTATGTGCACTTAAGTGTTTTTCTTAAAGGGGCCTTGCTTTGGAGATATGACCAAAAATGGACCGATAGGAAAACAATTTCACAGTAATATTTCTGTGTATATGAGCAGTACCTTTGTCAAATTTTATATGGATATTTTAATTTATAAATGAGTTATGTGGATTTAAGTGCTTTCGGAAGGGGACCTTGTATGGGAGCTATGACCAATTATGGGCCGATCTGCAAAAACTTTCATGGTGATATTTCTGTATAAGTGAGCAAGGCTTGTACTAAATTTTATATGGATGTCTTAATTTAGTAATGCGCGTTTATGTGATTTTCGGGAAGAATCTTTATACGGGAGCTATGACCAATTAAGAACCGATCGGAAGAAAAAAATCATAGTAATATTTCTTAATTTATTAATGAGTTATGCGCGTTTAAGTGATTTTCGGGAGGGGACCTTGTATGGCAGCTATGACCAATTATGGACCGATTTTTCACCATAATATTTCCTTGCATATAAGCAATACTTATTCCAAATTGTATATGGATACCTTAATTTAGTAATTAGTTATGCGCGTTTAAGTGATTTTCGGGAGGTGATCTTGTATGGGAGCTATGTGCAATTATGGACCGATCCAGAATATTTTTTCTCTCAATGAATTCCATTGGCATGGGATTTTAATTTGTAAAATTTTGTGATAATATCAACATATTGACGGAAACTATTAACAAAAAACACATTTTCCAGGAATATGTACTTGATATATGAAATTATGGACCGATTCTGGAAATTGTGTGATGATTTTCATGAAAATATCTTTGTATATCATATATATATGTAAGCATTAGAAAGTATCAGCATAAATTCAACTTTGTTCATGATACATTTGCAGACAGACTTAAATCAATCCAATGATAAATAAACACTTTTATCGAAATAACATACATATGTATGTGTTAGTAAGTACAATAAATGCGAGTAAATTCATGTGAGTCTTTAATATAATATGAATAAATTACATTTCTTTCACACCTCCATTTGAATTTGAGATAATAAGAGCATGTCTATCAAATGACATTACAATAGCTTAAAGATGTATGTTTAAATCAGATGTAAAGAATTGGTATCGAAAGAATAAAAGGATTTACCATATAATCAATGATGTATCTATGTTGGATACAACGACAATAAATATAATATTTAACAGTTTGATGTATACAAGAAATGTACAAATAACCTATCCTTAAAAACGGAAATCAAGCATTTGCTTATTCTGTATTAAACAATATACTTATATGTACATTAGGGAAGTAAATGGTGTATAAAAAAGTGAAAATATTTCTTTTTATATCATTTGGAAACACACACCAACATTAATTTCTAATATAAGCCAAATTCATATAAATTTGTTTTTTTTTTTAACTTATTACGTTAAATAAAATGTAAATAATTACACATATTCCTATTGAATTGTTTTTATATCCTCCACGAAGCAATGGAACTCCACAACATTCGCTCAAAATATTCATTGTTATCCTAAGCAGTTTGGTATTGAAAATTAGCAATATCAGTGAAATAGTTTCAAAGTTATGAGTAAAATGTTAGACAACCTCGAAAAAATGGCGATTTTTCACATATATATTTGTACTTTTTACAAAAACTACTGCAGATAAATAAATGAATTTTGTCAGAGATACAGCTCTTGGTGTCATAATTAACATTGTTAAAGCAATTTCATATACCTCCCATTCAAATGTACATATTCCCGGAAAATATGTTTATTGTTAATAACTTCCGTTACAATATCAATATCTTCACAAAATTTTACAAATTAAGGTTTTATGCAAAAAGAAATCATATTAAGGAAAAAATCTTCCAACGGTCCACAATTAGTCATAATTTTCGGGAGGTCCTCTCCCGAAAATTATTCAAAAGCTCATACCTTATTAGCTAATTAAGATATTTATAGAAAACTTTTTACAAATATTACTTTTATAAAAATTTTTTTCCGATCGGTCCACAGTTGGCCATAGCTCCCAATGTTCCCTCCCGAAAATTATTTAAACGCCCATTAATATTTATATAAATAAATGTTACCGTAAAATTATACAAAATTTGGCAAAAATATCACATTTACAGACACAAATGTAACTGTAAGTTTTTTTTTCGTTTGAAGTACAATTTCTCATATCTCCTATATAAGGTCACTTAAACGCACCTAACTTATTTTTTAATTGAGATAAAAATATTTCTTTTATGCTTAGAAAAGTCATTGTAAAACTTCGATCAGTCCACAATTGGTCATAGCTCCCAAACAATAATATACATGCAAAATTTGGCTCAAATATTACTTTTATACACAGAAAATATATTTTAAATGCGTTTAACGATCATCCATAACTGTTCGTTATTCCCATCATTTTCGAAAATTACGTAAACACTTTTTACTCATTACCAAATAAAGTTTTGCACAAATAATCCGTTTTTATCTTGCGAAATGTTACTGGCAATTACAAACAATTACGCCCGTATTCAAAATGCAAATTTCTACAACAAACCATCAATAACTTTATTAAACATTTCACTCACATGTAAATTTTTAAATATCGCTTGAGCATATTTTAGGTTGCATATAATAGAAAATTTGTAATATTCTTTCTATTAAAAAACATGTGAAAACTTATTGTGACAAATATTTCACCAAATAAAAAAATAGATGGTGGATTTTGAAAATTCATAATCAAAACAACATTTGTTGTCAAGTTTGGGATCGTATCTGGAATTAAAATTGAATTCGTTAAAAAAATACATTTCAAAAATGAATTAAATCAATATACAAAAATTGAATTGAATAACCATATAATTGAAACTATAAAATTCAATAAAATGCATTTCAAAACTTCTTTAAAGTAAATTTACACAATTCGAAGCACATCATTGACTGCCTGTTTCGTAGTTTAATTTTAACAAAGGTTGAGTTGGCTAAACACTCTCTCAAAGTCAACATTCGACCACGGAAGTGACAAAACGTCCAATGCGATTTCTTTTTATTCTTTGAATGGGTTATTCTTAGGAGAGTCTTTGAACTTAAAAGTTAGGTGTTGATTCCGCTTCAATACATTTAATATATAAAATACCTTTATATTGAGCATCAATTATATCTTTACTTTTTCAAAACAAGGATAAAAGTGAAATGATATCATTCTTATTAGCTTTTAAAACATTTTCATTTTCAATTTTTAGCATTTTAGAGGTTTCTGTCAAACTGAAAGCAATAAAAGAAATTATAAATGGTCAATAACTGATCATTTTTATACCCTCCATCCTGAAAACAGCTTTAACAGCCATAACTGCGTTATTTGGTAAAAAGATTTACATCGAATTTTATCGCTATACTTGTACTTATAGCGATAAAATTCGATATAAATCTTTTTACCAAATTTTTTGAGGACTATTCCATAATTAACCATATAAGGTCCCTTTAGAAAATGACTTTAACACTACTGGCCCAAAACCTCTCTACTAATTTTTTTAATTAATATTTTGTTTTGTTAAGTTGATTTAAGCCATATTCCAAATATCACCCTGTTGTTTATATTGGCGTATTCCTTTTACGGTATGTGGTTGACGTTTTGATAGTGGGTATATGAGATTCGACACAGCCGAATATAACACTCTTACTTGTTAATACATACCTTTATATATATTTTGTCATTTCGTTTGCCGAAATATTGGTCATAGACCCATAAAAGTATATATATTCCGGGTCTTTATTAAATTCTAAGAAGATCTACCCATGTCCGTCGGTCTGTCTGTCTGTTAAAATCACAATAGTGACCACAAGAGAGGAGCTTGATGGTTGAAATTTTGCGCAAATATTGCTTATTGCTTAGGTTAAGTTCCCATTCAAAAATATGTGTACATACATACATACATACATACATACATACATACATACATACATACATACATACATACATACATACATACATACATACATACATACATACATACATACATACATACATACATACATACATACATACATACATACATACTTGTTTCCAATTGACATTTTTAATTTTCGGTTAATCAGTAGTATCATTTTGATGATTAGAGCAAAATCAAAACTTTTTTTAATTAATATGAGCAATTTCATAATTGAAATTAATTTTTAATTTTTTCTGTGTACTGGCCCAAAAAGGCGAGTATAACGATAAAATTTTGTATAAGTTTGCTTAAGGATCAGCCTATAAATGACCTTACCCCCATATAAGGTCCCCTTTTAAAAATGACTTTAACACTCACTACTGGCCCAAAAATTCGAGTGTACGAACCAAAACCACACTACCAATTTTTTTAGTGTCAGTCCATAAATGACCCTACCCCCATGTAAGGTCGTCTTTGAAAATGACATCAACACTCACTACTGGCCTAAAAATGTGAGTTATGAAATAAAGTTATGAAATTCGCTCCGAATTTCATTCGACATGTGTCGGTAATTTACCATTCACCAAAAGTTATGAGGATATAAGACCAACTTTAAAAAATTTGCTGAAGAAAATTCAGAAAATTACTAGAACAGCACTGAAAATCGACATAAAAACAAGTTAGAGTGCTATATTCAGCTGGGCAGAATCTTTAATGCCCTCCACCAGCTACTTTTATATTTATATATTTCTAATTTATTAAGTATTTGTAGAAATCAGTTTTCTCATGTCTTAAATAGAAAAATTCCAAGATTTAAATCTATTACAATTCCAAGAGTTATTGAACATTACAATACTTGTACCAAATTTTATATGGATATCTTAGATTTGTAATGAGTAGTAATTTTCGGGAGAGAAACTTGTATAGGAGCTTTGACCAATTATGGACCGATCGGAAACAAATTTCATAGTAATATTTCTTTATGTGAGAGCAATACTTGTACCAAATTTTATATGGATATCTTAATTTAGTAATGAGTTATGTGCGTTTAAGTGATTTTCTGGAAGGAACCTTGTATAGGAGCCATGACCAATATGGACTGATCGAAAAAATCTTTCACTGTAATATTTACATGCATATGAGCAATACTTATAGTAAATTTTATATCGATATCTTAATTAAGTAATAAGTTCTGCGCGATTAAGTGATTTTCGGGAGGAGAGTTTGTATGGGAGCATTGACAAATTGTGGACCGATCGGAAAAAAATTTTCATAGTAATATTTCTTTATGTGAGAGCAATGCTTGTATTAAATTTTATATGGATATCTTAATTTAGTAATGGATTATAAGCGTTTAAGTGTTTTTCGGGAAGCGACCATGTATAGCAGCTATGTCTAATTATGGATCCATCTTCTGAATGAATTCTATTGACATAAGATTTTAATTTGTAAAATTTTGTGAAGATATCGACATTGCGACGGATGTTATTAACAAAAAACGCATTTTCCGGAAATATGTACTTTTGTATGGGGGGTATATGAAATTGTGGACCGATGCTGGCAATTTTCAGCAGTGATCAGGGTCTTGCACAGAAACGAATTTGTGGTGATTTTCATGGAATTATCTTACATAGTTTTCGAGAAAATTACATCATAATGTCTAAAAAATGCTTATTTTTCTCGAGGTTGTTTTAAATTTTGATTCATAACTTTTCTCAGTGTGAACCCATTTTGCGCATTTTCAATACCAGACTTCTTAGGATAATAATGGATATATTCAGTGAATTTGGTCTATTTGTCTGGCATAGTTTTAACGTTGGCGTGTTTTAACCGGACAGATAGATAGACAGACAGACGGACATATCTTAATCGACTCAGAATTTTAAAAGGATCTACAATATATATATATACTTTGTTGGGTTTCAGATGAATGTTTCTTGGTGTTACACACGGAATGACAAACTTATATATACCCTCTACCACCACTGATAGTGATGGAGGGTATAAAAATTATAGTTAGTAACATAATTCTTCATTCCGAATTTAATCAGGACTGATCTATAACTGACCCTAGCCACTATAAAAGGTTCCCTTCAAGAACGAGTTTTGGCTATTAAAATACGAGTTTTTCTTATTTAAAATATAAGTATTGCGCTGAAATATTGCATAAACAGGTTCTATACAAACGAAATCTATGAACAAAATTTTATGAGTATCGGTTCATAATTGACTCATATGAAGAAGGTCTTTAGAAAATTATTCATAGGCTTACGGTTTAAAAATTGAACTAAAATATTTGGTTTTTAAAAATTAATATTTTGTTAGTTCAAAAGAGCTAGGTTCATAATTGACTTAAGCCATATTCCAGATAGCACCCTGATGTATATAAGGGGAGCATTCCTTTTACCGCATACGGTTTGATGGCGGGTATATGAAATTCGGCACAGCCGAATATAACAATATTACTTGTCTCAATTGTAATATGAAACGGAAAATAAAGTTCACATAATCACACAGGCTCTAAAACAAACTGGTTAAAGAAGTTAATAAAAACTTTCATATCTTTTAAAAGTTTTGTAGGATCTGCGTTTTGGCTCTTGAAGCTTTTATTTAACATTTGCATCAATAAGTTAGGTAAAATCATAAAGCACCTTTCATAATTTTTGCAGTTCCAAAATGCGTTTTAAGTTCGCCACCAAGAAACATTCATCTGAGACCCAACAAAGTATATATATTCTGGATCCTTATAAAATTCTGAGTCGATTTAGATATGTCCGTCTGTCTGTCTGTCTGGTTAAAACACGCTCACGTTAAAACTAAGCCAAACAAATAGACCAAATTCACTGGAAATATTCGGTATTATCCTAAGCAGTTTGACATTGAAAATGCGAAAAATCGGTTTACATGGAGAAAAGTTATGAATAAAAATTTAAAACAACCTCGAAAAAATAAGCATTTTTTAGACATTATGATGTAATTTTCTCGAAAACTATGCAAGATAATTCCATGAAAATCTCCACAAATTCGTTTCAGTACAAGAGCCTGATCACTGCTGAAAATTGCTAGCATCGGTCCACAATTTCATATACCTCCCATACAAAAGTACATATGCCAGGAAAATGGGATTTTTGTTAATAACTTCCGTCGCAATGTCGATATCTTCACAAAATTTTACAAATTTTATGTCAATAGAATTCATTCGGAGGATGGGTCCATAATTAGACATAGCTCCCATACATGGTCCCTTCCCGCAAATCACTTAAACGCACATAATTCATTACTAAATTAAGATATCCATGTAAAATTTAGTAAATGTATTGCTCATATGCAAAAAAGTATTACTTAGCTCCAATACAAGGGCCCTCCCTACAATTTGGTAAAAGGATTGCTCATATGCACAAAAATATTACTGTTAAGTTTTTTTCCGATTGGTCCTTTACTGATCATAGCTACCATACGCACAATTGGGACGAACGACGAATTTTTCGGAACGAATTTTCGTCGTCAGATATAGAACACACTAAGTATATGAAAATACGCACAATCAGTGCGTATTTCGAAATTCGTCGTACGTAACGAACTGTGCGATAGGTTTATTTCTATTCCTTACGCAGACGAACGACGAATTAATTGGGGAAAATTGTTTTAAGATCAATTCTGGAAGCAAGAATTTATCTGAAATTTGGCGGTTGTAAGTACAGCTAATGACAATACAATGTTATATTCGAATATTCGAAATTATATTCGAAAATTCGGAGTTATGTTCCAAAAATTTTTTATGGTCTTAAAATTATCTCTGCGTCATAAAAACTAAAAATAAAATTTTCGAAAATTCGAACTTAAGTTCGAAAAATTTTTAAAACCATTAAAACCAGTTCGAAAATTCGAAGTAATGTTCGAAAAAATTTTGAAGCTGTTAAAATAATCTTAAAATTGGGGATATTCACAAAAATATAATTTTAGTTCTATTCGAGGTCATTTTCTTCCAATTTCAAAATAATGTTCAAATAAATGTTAAAATTATCTCAAAATCGTTGAGATTCACAAAAATATAATTTTTGTTCCTTTTGCTTACTTTTTTCAATTTCGAACAAACAAAACTAGTTCGTCGTGGTTTACGAAACTCGTCCCAATTGTGCGTATACCATAACTCATTAAAAAATATTTATATTCATACATTTAGAAAAAATATTACTCTTATATACATACATAAATTACACCATAAATTTTTTACGATCGGTCCATATTTGTCATAGCTCTCATACTAAGTACCCTCCAGAAAATCACTTAAATTCACAATATTCAATACCAAATAATGATTTAGATACAGAATTTTACACATAATTGGACATAGCACCCATATAAGGTACTTTTACGAAAAAAAAGGTCGGTCCTATAGAAGGTTCCCTTCAGAAAATCACTTAAACACACATTACATGTTACTAAATTACGATACAAAATTTGACTGAAAAAATAGATTTTATGTACAGAAATTTAGCTCAAAGAATATCTCACGATCGGTCTATAATTGATCATATCTCCCATACTAGGTCCAGCCCCTAAAAACGCTTTAATAGTATTTAACTAGTTGCATTATCAATTTGTGTAGAACAAAATTATATATGTATTTTGAAAATCTTTAAATCTTTCACATATACATGAAAATTACTAAATATCGCTAAGCTCTATGAAAGGCGTTTGTAATGTTCTATAAATCCTGGAATTGTAATAGATTTAAATCTTGGAATTTTTCTATTTAAGACATGAGAAAACAGATTTCTACATATACTTAATCTATATATATAAAATTCTAACGTTACTGACTGACTGACTGACTGACTGATTGACTGATTCATCATCGCACAGCCTAAACAGTTAAAGCTAAAGAGCTGAAATTTGGACAGGGGGTTGATCTCCCACCAAATAGATCCACTAAGACGGGATTTTCGGAAATTCGAATGTTTAGGGGGTAAAAAAGGGTAAAAACGGGTAAAATCGGTAACCTCATATCTCCTAAACTAGAAAAGATACAAAAATAGTTTAAAGCTTATCGTCGTTCATTTAAAAAATAAGCGGACAGGTACCTGGTACTTTTTTCAATTTCGGCCCCTTTAGGGAATAAACGGGTAAAAACTGTATTTTGGTACTTTTTTTGCACCCCATGTATCTTTTAAACCAGTGAACATTCAAACAATATTTTTGACTCCTTCATAACTTGACGAAAAAATAAAA
The DNA here is from genome assembly GCF_022045245.1 of Lucilia cuprina. Classification (NCBI taxonomy): domain Eukaryota; kingdom Metazoa; phylum Arthropoda; class Insecta; order Diptera; family Calliphoridae; genus Lucilia; species Lucilia cuprina. Next base: position 34,334,616 of record NC_060950.1, read on the forward strand.
ATATAAATTTAGTACTTTTTGGTTATTCGGATGTTTAAGGGGTGAAAATTGTACCTATTCTTGGTACTTTTTTCATAAAACATTGATTTTGGTTTATTAACTTATACATATAAATACGTAATAACGGGCTCCCACTACGATGTTGCAACATTGTGGAATAGAATTTTTATTTCGTTAATGAAATTAAGCATGTAGAGCCCGGAGTAAATGAGAATCTATAAAAGGGGACTTTTTGGTACTTTTTCGTTCTTCAAAATGTACTTTTTGAATTTCCTATAATATTGAACCTAGAAACATGAAATTAAGTATGTAGAGGATGGATTAAGTGAGAACCTATAAAAGGGGACTTTTGGTACTTTTTCGTTCTTCAAAAGGTACTTTTTGGATTTTTGTATAATATTGAACCTAGAAACATGAAATTAAGCATGTAGAGCCCAGAGTAAATGAGAATCTGTAAAAGGAGACTTTTTGGTACTGTTTCGTTCTACAAAAGATACTTTTTGAGTTTTCTATAAAATTTAACCTAGAAACATGAAACTAAGCATGTAGAGCCCGGAGTAAATGAGAATCTATAAAAGGGGAATTTTCGTTCATCAGAAGGTAGTTTTTGAATTTTTTATTATATTGAACCTAGAAACATGAAATTAAGTATGTAGAGCCTGGATTAAGTGAGAACATATAAAAGGGGACTTTTTGAAACCTTTTCGTTCTTCAAAAGGTACTTTTTGGATTTTTGTATAATATTGAACCTAGAAACGTGAAATTAAGCATGTAGAGCCCGGATTAAGTGAGGTCCTATAAAAGGGGACTTTTTGGTACTTTTCCGTTCTTTAAAAGGTACATTTTGAATTTTCTATAATATTCAACCTAGAAACATGAAATTAAGCGTTTAGAGCCTGGATTAAGTGAGAAACTATAAAAGGGCACTTTTTGGTACTTTTTCGGTCTTCAAAAGGTACTTTTTGTGTTTTTTATAATATTGATCCTAGAAACATGAAATTAAGCATGTAGAGCACGTAGAAAATGAGAATCTGTAAAAGCGGACTTTTTGGTACTTTTTCGTTCTACAAAAGGTACTTTTTGAGTTTTCTATAAAAATTAACCTAGAAAAATGAAATTAAGCATGTACACCCCGAAGTAAATGAGAATCTATAAAGGGGACTTTTTGGTACTTTTTCGTTCTTCAAAAGGTACTTTTTGAATTTCCTATAATATTAAACCTAGAAGCATGAAATTAAGAATGTAGAGCCCGGAGTAAATGAGAATCTATAAAAGGGGACTTTTTGGTATTTTTTCGTTCTTCAAAAGGTACTTTTTGAATTTCCTATAATATTGAACCTAGAAACATGAAATTAAGTATGTAGAGGATGGATTATGTGAGAACCTATAAAAGGGGACTTTTGGTACTTTTTCGTTCTTCAAAAGGTACTTTTTGGATTTTTGTATAATATTGAACCTAGAAACATGAAATTAAGCATGTAGAGCCCGGAGTAAATGAGAATCTATAAAAGGAGACTTTTTGGTATTGTTTCGTTCTACAAAAGGTACTTTTTATGAGAATCTATAAAAGGGGACTTTTTGGTATTTTTTCGTTCGGGCTCCTACTACGATGTTGCAACATTTTGGAATAGAATTTTTATTTCGTTAATGAAATTAAGCATGTAGAGCCCGGAGTAAATGAGAATCTATAAAAGGGAACTTTTTGGTACTTTTTCGTTCTTCAAAAGGTACTTTTTGAATTTCCTATAATATTGAACCTAGAACATAAAATTAAGTATGTAGAGCCCGGAGTAAATGAGAATCTATAAAAGGGGACTTTTTGGTACTTTTTCGTTCTTCAAAAGGTACTTTTTTAATTTCCTATAATATTGAACCTAGAAACATGAAATTATGTATGTAGAGGATGGATTAAGTGAGAACCTGTAAAAGGGGACTTTTGGTACTTTTTCGTTCTTCAAAAGGTACTTTTTGGATTTTTGTATAATATTGAACCTAGAAAAATGAAATTAAGCATGTAGAGCCCGGAGTAAATGAGAATATATAAAAGTAGACTTTTTGGTACTGTTTCGTTCTACAAAAGGTACTTTTTATGAGAATCTATAAAAGGGGACTTTTTGGTATTTTTTCGTTCTTCAAAAGGCACTTTTTGAATTTCCTATAATAATGAACCTAGAAACATGAAATTAAGTATGTAGAGGATGGATTAAGTGAGAACCTATAAAAGGGGACTTTTGGTACTTTTTCGTTCTTCAAAAGGTACTTTTTGAATTTTTGTATAATATTGTACCTAGGAACGTGAAATTAAGCATGTAGAGCCCGGATTAAGTGAGGACCTATAAAAGGGAAATATTGAACCTAGAAACATGAAATTAAGCGTTTAGAGCCTGGATTAAGTGAGAACCTATAAAGGGTACTTTTTCGTTCTTCAAAAGGTACTTTTTGTGTTTTTTATAATATTGATCCTAGAAACATGAAATTAAGCATGTGGAGCCCGGAGTTAATTAGAATCTTTAAAAGCAATCAGGGACTTGAGTAAATGAAAATTTAAACTGGAATATTTTCTGGTACTTTTTGAACTTAGGAACATGAAATTAAATAAAATAGGTCCTTTGGCACTTTTTCGTACTTCACTGGTACTTTTAGAGCTTTCTAAAATATTGAATATATAAACATAAAATTAAACACGAAAATTGAAAAAGCATACTCTGGTACTTTTTTGTTCTTTTACTAATACTTTTCGAATTTTCTATAATATTGAACCTAAAAACATTAAATAGGACATGTAGCTTCCTGATTGTATAAAAATCTTTATGCGTTTTTTTTTTGGTTTCTGGTTGAAAATTAAACATGCGTCATCCTGATTTAATGAAAATATATAAAAAGGCACTGTCTGGTACTTCTTCAACTGTTTGTTCTAATTTTCTGTAATATTGAACTAGAATCATAAAATCAAACTTAAAGAGTTCTCTAAAAGGGGAATTTTTGATATTGCAGATATATACATTTACAATAATGATATTTATTTTATTCCATTACGATGAGGGTAGCGAAGCACACTGGGTATAGCTAGTAGATTATAAATGTATAAATATAAGAGTAGCTGGTGGAGGGTATTTGAGGTTCGGCCCAGCCGAATATTATCTACAAATTTGAATTTTTAATAAGCATATAATATTTCATAAATAAGTATTAAATTCTATACCGATCCTCATAAAAGCTTGTGTTTAAAGGCCAGTAAGAGAAGTTGAAGTCATTTTCTAGGGACCTTATGCGGGGATAGGGTCAATTATAGACCAATTTTCATAAAAGTATGTAAAGAAATTTTGGGTCTTATATTAATTTTTTCGCGTTATATTTTGAAGGAGACCTTCTATAGACTGATACCAAAAGTACCTAGAGGGTTTATAACTCATAAAAAATTGTTTATGCCAAATCTCATTGGTGTTCTGGTATTTTTAAACCAGTTGTGACTGTTAAAACTATTTTCCGGGGTTACTTGTATGGTGGCTATTCGGGGCTGTGTGGACTGATGGAGACTGATATTACCCATTTTTAATATCAAACAAGTTAGAGTGCTATATTCGGCTGTGCCGAATCTTAAATACCCTCCACCAGCTACTTCTATGTTATTACTTTTCTAATAGATCAAATATTTGTAGAAATCAGTTTTCTCATGTTTTTAATAGAAAAAATCCCAAAAGTTAAATCTATTACAATTCCAAGATTTATTGAACATTATAAATTTGGTAATTTACATTTATGCATGTGTGTGAAAGATTTAGAGATTTTCAAGATATAAATACATATATAATTTTGTTCTACACAAAATTTTGTTTAACATAAATTGACAATGCTCTTTAAATACGGTTAAAGCGCTTTTTTGGGCTAAACCTAGTATATGAGAAATATAATTTTTGTATATGTATCATTATGTATCAATATCTCTATTTGGTAATAAGTAATGTGCGTTTAAGAGATTTTCGTAAAACGACTTTGTATGGGAGCTATGTCCAATTATGTATATAAAGACAAAATTTCAGAATTCTGTATCTATATCATTACATGGTAAAAAATATTGTGAATCTTAGTGATTTTCTGGACCTTGTATGAGAGCTATGACGAAATATGGATCGTTAGTAAAACAAATTTATGGATATAAATATTTGGTTATGAGTTATGTGCGTTTTTTCTGATTTTCGGAAGGGAAACTTGTGTGTGTGTTTTTCTGAAAGGGACCTTATATGGTAGCTATGATCAATTATTGACGGATTGACTTGTGCCAAACTATATATGGATATCTCAATTTAGTAATGAGTTATGCGCGTTTAAGTTATTTTCGCAAGGGGACCTTGTATGGGAGCTATGACCAGTTATGGACCGATAGAAAAAAAATTATTAGTAATACTTTTGTGTATATGAGCAATACTTGTACCAAATTTAATATTTTAAGATTTTCAGGATATCTTAATTTAGTAATGCGTTATGCACGATTAACTGATTTTCAGGAGGGGACCTTGTAAGTGAGCTATGACCAAATATGGACCGATCGAAAAAAATCTTTCATTGTAATATTTCTGTATATAAGAGCAATACTTGTCCCAAATTTAATATCGATATTTTAATTTAGTAATGATTTATGCGCGTTTAAGTGATTTTCGGAAGGTTACCTTGTTTGGGAGCTATGAGCAAATATGGACCGTTTGAAAAAAACTTTCATTGTAATATTTCTGTATATAAAAGCAATACTTGTACCAAATTTAATATCGATATCTTAATTTAGTAATGAGTTATGTGCGTTTAAGTGATTTTCGGGAGGGGTCCTTGTATGGGAGCTATGACCAATTGTTGACTGATCGAAAAAGTCTTTCATTGTAATATTTCTGTATATAAGGGCAATAGTTGTACCAAATTTAATATCGATATCTTAATTTAGTAATGAGTTGTGCGCGTTTAAGTAATTTTAGGGAGGGGAACTTGTGTTGGAGCTATGACCAATTGTGGATCGATGGAAAAATTTTTTCCTTGATATGAATGGTATTGACATGAAACTTTAAATTATAAAATTTTGTGAAGATATCGGTATTGTAACAGAAGTTATTAACAATAAACACATTTTCCGGGAATATGTACATTTGTATGGGAGGTATATGAAATTATGAACCGATTTTTAAGGATGTTGATTCTGGCACCAATATATGCATCTCTGATAAAATTCATCAATTTATGTGCAGTAGTTTTTGTAAAAAGTACAAATAAATATGTAAAAAATCGCCATTTTTTTCGAGGTTGTCTTAAATTTTTACTCATAACTCTGAAACTATTTCACCTTTTTCAATACCAAACTTCTTACGAAAATGAATATTTGAGTGAATTTTGTGGAGTTCCATTGCTTCGTTTTAACGTGAGCGTGTTTTATACATACAGACAGACGGACAGACGGATATATCTAGATCGACTCAGAATTTCTTAAGGATCAAGAATATATATACTTTGATGGGTCTTAGATGAATATTTTTAGTGTTGCAAACGGAATGACAAACTGATATATAACCTCTATCACTACTGATGGTGGTGGATGGTATAAAAACCTTACATATAGGAAATATTTTAAAATAATTATATGAAAGACTTTAGCTAGACGCAATATTTAGTAGCCTTTAGTTGAAAAATCCTCAGTCTGTTATATTGGTATTATTCTTACCTAAAATAATTGTTTGTGTACAAACTTCCATGAAATACAGTTAACAGAAAATTATCAGAATTTAATTAAGTTTTTTTAATTTATCTCATTGAATTTCCAGTGCTAATTAAATAACAGGAATAAATTAAGAAAAATTGGTGTCTGATCCATTAAGCCTTTCATCACATTTTTCACTTGCTGTATTGACCTACACACATCTATAAACCATTATTATTTCCAAAAAAAACTTTACTATAACAGTGATTTATTTTAGTATTATATGTACTTAAAATTTAGAAAGAAAAGTACGTTTTTATACCCTCCACCACCATCAGTGGTGATAGAGGGTATATATCAGTTCGTTATTCCGTTTGTAACACTAAGAAATATTCATCTAAGACCCATCAAAGTATATATATTCTTGATCCTTATAAAATTCTGAGTCGATCTAGATATGTCCGTCTGTCTGTATAAAACACGCTCACGTTAAATCAAAGCAACGAAACTCCACAAAATTCACTCAAAATATTCACTGTTATCATAAGCAGTTTGTTATTGAAAATCAGCAAGACCGGTGAAATAGTTTCAGAGTTATGAATAAAAATTTAAAACAACCTCGAAAAAATGGCGATTTTTCACATATTTATTTGTATTTTTACAAAAACTACTGCAGATAAATAGATCAATTTTGTTTATTGGTGCCAGAATTAACATTGTTAAAAATCGGAAAAATTGGTTTATAATTTCATATACCTCCCATACAAATGTACATATTCCCGGCAAATGTGTTTATTTTTAATAACTTCCGTTGCAATATCGATATCTTCACAAAATTTTACAAATTAAAGTTTTATGTCAATATAATTCATATCAAGGAAAATATTTTTTCATCAGTCTACAATTGGTCATAGCTCCCGTACAAGTTCCCCTCCCGAAAATCACTTAAACGCTCATAACTCATTACCTAATTTTGCTACAAATATTATTTTTATATACATAAATGTTACCTTAAAATTTTCTTCCGATCGGTCAACAATTGGACATAGCTCCCATACAAGGTCCCCTCCCGAAAATCACTTAAACGCTCATAACTCGCTACCTTATTAAGATATTTATTTTCATGGACCTATAATTGGTCACAGCTCCCGTACAAGGTCCCCACCCGAAAATCACTTAAACAAGCTCATTATTAAATTAAGATATCGATATAAAATTTGGTACAAGTATTGCTCATATGCACAGAAATATTACTATGAAAGACTTTTTCTGATATGTCCATATTTCGTCACACCTCCCATACAAGGTCCTCTCTTGAAAGTCACTTAAACGCACAGAACTCATTACCAAATTAAGATATCGATATAAAATTTGGTACAAGTAATGATCTTATATGCGGAAATATTACAATGAAAGTTTTTTTTTGGATCGGTTCATAATTGGTCATAGCTCCCATACAGGGTCTCCCCCCGAAAATCACTTAAACGCGCATAAATCATTACTTAAATAAGATATCGATATAAAATTTGATACAAGTATTGCCCTTATATACAGAAATATTACATTGACAGCTTTTTTGGATCGGTTCATAATTGGTCATAGCTCCCATACAAGGTCCCCTCCCGAAAGTCACTTAAACGCGCATAACTCATTACCAAATTAAGATATCGATATAAAATTTGGTACAAGTGTTGCTCTTGTATACAGAAATTTTACAATGAAAGCTTTTTTGGATCGGTCCATAATTGGTCATAGCTCCCATACAAGGTCCCCTCACGAAAATCACTTAAAAGCGCTTAACTCCTTACTTACATACAAGGTTCCCTTCCGAAAATCAAAAAAAAAAAAACGCATATAACTCATAACCAAATATTTAAATCCATACATTTAGCAAAAATATTGCTCTTATATAAATAAATTCACTATAAAATTGTTTTACGTCGGTCCATATTTGGTCATAGCTCTCATACTAGGTCCAGAAAATCATTTAGATTCACAATATTTATTACCAAGTAATAATATAGATACAGAATTCTGAAATTTTGTCTTTATATACATAATTGAACATAATTCCTAAACAAAGTCCTCTTACGAAAATCTTTTAAACGCACATTACTTATTACCAAATGAAGCTATTGATACATAATTTGGCAAAAAAATTAGTTTTATATACAAAAATTCTATTTCTCCTATACTAGGTTCAGCCCCTAAAAGCGCTTTAACCGTATTTAAAAAGCACTATTAATTTGAGTTGAACAAAATTTTGTGTAGAACAAAATTATATATGTATTTGTATTATGAAAGACCTTAAAACACATGCATACATGCAAATTACTAAATTTATAATGTTCAATAAATCTTGGAATTGTAATAGATTTAACTTTTAGGATTTTCCTATTAAAGACTTGAGAAAACTTAGTTTTACAAATATTTGATCAATTAGAAAAGTAATAACATAAAAGTAGCTGGTGGAGGGTATTTAAGATTCGGCACAGCCGAATATAGCACTCTAATTTGTTTTATTTTAAGTAGTACCGGCTAAAACACATTAATATAATTGTTCCCATAGGATCAATAAAAGGTTACGAATAACTTTACCATAACAGTGATTTATGGCAGCCTAATTAAGTTATACCGTTGACAAAAAAATCTCTATATTTATTTATTCTTTCTGTTCAGTACATTAATACCATTGATTGGTAGGTATACTCTTTTTCACATTTGTTTGCTCTTAAAAAAACTTAACGAAGTGATCGAGAAAAATTAACAATACATTCGTTTTCTATGGACTATAACGAAATTTTGTATCACAGTGTAATCAATTTTTCCGATCGGTCAATTTTTGGTCATAGCTCCCATACAAGTTCCCCTCCCAAAAAACACTTAAACGCGTATAACTCATTACTAAATTAAGATATCCATATAAAGTAATCAATTTGATATCACAGCAATTCTGAAATGCATTTCGATGTATCAGAGCGTAACTGCCATCATTTCCACAATCGTCAAACAATCATTTTAAAGTACAGTGAAATCAGTTGTCGCTTTAAATTAATTGATTTGAGCGTATACGTAATAAATAAATTCCTTATACGTATAGAAGATATATATAAGTAATTGTTGTAAGGTATCGATATCTACATAATTTGTTTGTAGATTTTTTTTAATATACATACATACATATGTATATAATAATATTTATATTTTTGAATACCCAATTTAACTTCCAACAAGAAATATATTTGTAATTTATTTAGTCATGGCAACTATAAGAGGCTTATTGTGGGAAATCATACCACCACATATTTATATTATATTTAAGTAACAAACCAAAACATAATTTCAATTGGAGTTGGGCATACGATATAATTTTTAAATAAATTTCATTTATTACATGTTACCAATAGGGATCATATAAAAATCTTCATTCAAGTATATTATATTCAAAGTATAAATACTCTATATGGTATGATAAAAATATGCTTTGTTAAAGAAAATATTTTTGTTTTCATGTACTTTCACCTTAGAATTGATTTCGGGAAATTTCTCTTCAAAGGCATACAAAACACTTAATATTTCGTTTGGCTTCCATTTAATTTTTCCTTTATGTTATCATGTTACTTTATAAAAAATAAACACCATTTTTATTAAGTTTTCACGAGGAGTTAATTTCCAAGTTTTCTTATGCTTACATGAATACGCACGTGATTATAATATAACTGTACATTAAATGTGCCACAAATGTAAATATTGTTCATTAGTGTCTAAAACTATATGGTGTTAAATTTTGGCACAATAGGGTAACTAGAATCCGTGTCAAACATCGATTGGTATATATGTTGTATACCTCGTATGAAGTGTTACTATCAACAATAATTGTTTCAATACAGATACTATAGAGAAATTCCTCTGTCCGCAATAATTCAGAATTTAATTTTGAAAGTCAAAAAACAGACTTATGCGAAAGTATTGCTCATATAAATACAAATATTACTGTGAAAGACTCCCATACAAGGTCACTTCCATAAGGCACATATCTAATTACCAAATAGTGATACCAATTGAATATTTTTAGCAAAAATTATGCTCTTACTTATATACAAAAAGTATGGTCCATTTTAAATTTAAAAATTTAGCTTAAAGAATTTATTACGATCGGCCTATAAGTGGTCATACCCCCGAAACGTGTTAACCGTATTTTACTAGGTGCGTTACCAATTAGTGTAGAACAAAATTATATATGTATATGTATTTTGAAAATTCTTAAATCTTTCACACACATGCATACATGCAAATTACTAAATATCGCTAAGCGCTATAAAAATATAAAGAAAATGGCGTTTGCAATGTTCAATCTATCTTCGGATTTTTCTATTAAAGACACGAGAAAACTTATTTCTACAAATATTTGATCAATTAGAAAAGCATTAATATAAAAGTAGCTGGTGCAGGGTATTTAAGATTCGGCTCAGCCGAATATAGCTGTCTAACTGGTATGTTTTAAATTTAAATTTTCATTAGTTTTCATTAATAGCAGTCTAACTGGTTTGTTTTAAATTTAAATTTTCATTAATTTTCAAATTACATTTACAATTGCATTCTCCTTTTTTATAAAACATGCATTGTTTTGATAACAAACAGTGACCTTTCGTATAGTAATACTACGAAGTTTAATCTTGTACTCAAAAACATTAAACGGTATTGTCATCAGAATCAATTTGTTTTAAGATTAACGAATCTGATTATTAATTGGCAACTCAAAAACCCGCTCTTAACATTATCCCTAAATCGACTCTGATGCATGCACGCAGAGAAAAAATATAGTTGTGGTAACCATAATCTAAGAGCAACATATTATGATTAGAATTATGTTTACATAATTATCTTTATTTATTTGTTATAAAAATATTTATATTTCAGAGAATTGTTCTCAAATTTATAATTGACGCAAACATATAAATGTTTTCAGTAACTAAAATTTTGATGAAATTCAATAAAAATAACAATTGTTTGGTTATGACAACAAAATATTGCAACAAAAAACATAGAATAGTTGTCGAAACATAACAAATCATTTTTTTCTGCGTGTGGTATGAAAAATACAGTTTAAAGTAAAACTTTTATTTCTTTGTTAAAAAGAAACAAGTTAGAGTGCTTTATTTAGCAGTGCTGAGTTTTAAATATCCTACCTATAAACTACCTACTTTTATATTAATAATTTTTTAAACCCAATATCAAAAAAGATGGGCGGTATATCGATCCTTATAAAAATTGATAAGGAGATTTTGGCTCGCACGAAACTTGTTTATGTAGAATTTTGTAGTAATGAGCGATGAATTCATTGCCTAAAGGGGACCTTATTTGGGGGGTCAGACAATAATGGACCCATCCTTATAAAATTTATGAAAATGATTTTAGTTGCTATAAAACTTTTGTATGTCGAATATTAGTGTTATATATATGCTTCTTAAGGTAGATATGAGCATTAAAGTCGTTTTCTGAAAGGGACCTTATAGGTGGGATAGGGTCAATTATAGACTAATCCTTATAAAATTCTAAAAAGAGATTTAAGTTTCCGTAAAACATATTTGTGCCGAATTTCACTGCTATCGATGCTTCTCTTAACCATTTATGGGCGATAAAGTAATTTTCCGAAGGGGACTTTATATGGGGGTTAGGGTCAATTATGGACCGATCCTTATAGAATTCTACGGAGAGATTTATATCCTCATAAAGCATGTTTGTGCCAAATAAAACCTCTCTTGATGCTTCTGTAAGGCAGTTATGGGCGATAAAGTCATTTTCTGAAGGGGACTTTGTATGGGGGGTTGGGTCAATTGTGGACCGATCCTTATGGAATTCTACGAAGAGATTTATGTTCCCATAGAACATGTTTGTGCTGAATTTCACTGCTATTGATGCTTCTCTTAGCCAGTTATGGGCGATAAAGTCATTTTCTGAAGGGGACTTTATATGGGGGGTAGGGTCAATTATGAACCAATCCTTATAAAAATCTACGAAGAGATTTATGTCACCATAAAACATGTTTGTTCCGAATTACACCGCTATTGATGCTTCTGTTAGTCAGTTGTGAGCGATAAAGTCATTTTCTGAAGGGGACTTTATATGGGGGGTAGGGTCAATTATGAACCGATCCTTATAAAATTCTACGAAGAGATTTATGTCCTCATAAAACATGTTTGTGCTGAATTATACCGCTATTGATGCTTCTGTTAGTCAATTATGGGCGATAAAGTCATTTTATGAAGGGGACTTTGTATGGGGGGTAGGGTCAATTATGGACCGATCCTTATAAAATTCTACAAAGAGATTTATGTCACCATAAAACATGTTTGTTCCGAATTACACCGCTATTGATGCTTCTGTTAGTCAGTTGTGAGCGATAAAGTCATTTTCTGAAGGGGACTTTATATGGGGGGGTAGGGTCAATTATGGACCGATCCTTATAAAATTCTACGAAGAGATTTATGTCCTCATAAAACATGTTTCTGCTGAATTATACCGCTATTGATGCTTCTGTTAGTCAATTATGGGCGATAAAGTCATTTTCTGAAGGGGACTTTGTATGGGGGGTAGGGTCAATTATGGACCGATCCTTATAAAATTCTACGAAGAAATTTATGTTCCCCTAGAACATGTTTGTGCCGAATTTCATTGCTATTGATGCTTCTCTTAGACAGTTATGGGCGATAAAGTCATTTTCGGAAGGGGACTTTATATGGGGGGTAGGGTCAATTATGGACCGATCCTTATAAAATTCTACGTAGAGATTTAGGTCACCATAAAACGTGTTTGTGTCGAATTACACCGCTATTGCTGCTTCTGTTAGTCAGTTGTGAGCGATAAAGTCATTTTCTGAAGGGGTCTTTATATGGGGGGTAGGGTCAATTATTGACCGATCCTTATAAAATTCTACGAAAAGATTTATGTCCCCATAAAACATGTTTGTGGCGAATTATACCGCTATTGATGCTTTTGTTAGTAAGTTATGGGCGATAATGTCATTTTCTAAGGGGGGCCTTATATGGGGGCTAGGCGAAATCGTGGACCGATATTGCCCATTTTCAATACCAAACGAACTGAGTAACTATAAGTAACTGTGCAAAATTTCAGCTCGCTAGCTACTTCTGTTTGGACTCTATCGTGTTTTCAACAGATAGACAGACAGACATGGCTAGATCGTCTTAGAATTTAATAAGGACCCAGAATATATATACTTTTATGGGTCTTAGACGAATATTTCAATGTGTTACAAACGGAATGACAAAAACAATATACCCCCCATCTTTTTTGATGGTGGGTATAAAAACTACCAAAAAGTCCGCTTTTATAGATTCTCATTTACTACGTGCTCTACATGCTTAATTTCATGTTTCTAGGTTCAATATTATAGAAAATTCAAAAAGTACCAGTCGAAGTACGAAAAAGTACCAAAAATTCCCCTTTTATAGATTCTCACTTACTCCGGGCTCTACTCAAAAAGTACCAGTCGAAGTACGAAAAAGTACCAAAAAGTCTCCTTTTATAGATTCTCATTTAATCCGGGCTGTACATGCTTAATTTTATGTTTCTAGGTTCAATATTATACAAAAATCCAAAAAGTACCTTTTGAAGAACGAAAAGTACTTAATTTCATGTTTCTAGGTTCGATATTATAGGAAATTCAAAAAGTACCTTTTGAAGAACGAAAAAGTACCAAAAAGTCCCCTTTTATAGATTCTCACTTAATCCAGGCTCTAAACGCTTAATTTCATGTTTCTAGGTTCAATATTATAGAAAATTCAAAATGTACCTTTTAAAGAACGGAAAAGTACCAAAAAGTCCCCTTTTATAGGTCATCACTTACTCCGGGCTCTACATGCTTAATTTCATGCTTCTAGGTTTAACTTTAAAGAAAACTCAAGAAAATACCTGTGTAGAACGAAAAAGTACCGAAAAGTCTCTTTATTATTAATTTCATTTTTCGATTTCAATATCAAAACTCAAAAACTACCAGATGGAGAATGAAAAAGTACCGAAAAATATCACTTGGTACCGGGTTTTCAAATAACACCTCATTAGCATATTTAGTGTTTCTAAATCTAAAAATTTTATCTAAATTGGATCATTGTGTTTGAATAAAATCAAATTTCCAGTTTTTACCCCTTTTGGTACTTTTTTTCTACCCATTAACGAAATAAAAATTCTATTCCAAAATGTTGCAACATCGTAGTGGGAGCCCGTTATTACGTATTTATATGTATAAGTTAATAAACCAAAATCAATGTTTTATGAAAAAAGTACCAAAAATAGGTACAATTTTCACCCCTTAAACATCCGAATAACCAAAAAGTACTAAATTTATATTTTTATTTTTTCGTCAAGTTATGAAGGAGTCAAAATTAGTGTTTGAATGTTCACTGGTTTAAAAGATACATGGGGTGCAAAAAAAAGTACCAAAATACAGTTTTTACCCGTTTATTCCCTAAAGGGGCTGAAATTGAAAAAAGTACCAGACACCTGTCCGCTTATTTTTTAAATGAACGACGATAAGTTTTAAACTATTTTTGTATCTTTTCTAGTTTAGGAGATATGAGGTTACCGATTTTATCCGTTTTTACCCTTTTTTACCCCCTAAACATTCGAATGTCCAAAAATCCCGTCTTAGTGGATCTATTTGGTGGGAGACAAACCCCCTGTCCAAATTTCAGCTCTTTAGCTTTAACCGTTTAGGCTGTGCGATGATGATTCAGTCAATCAGTCAGTCAGTCAGTAACGTTAGAATTTTATATATATAGATATCACTCACATTCAAATTATTAAATATCGATACAGCATATTTTAGGGCGCTTTTAACATATAAAACAAGATAGTGTTTGTATACAAAATCTTTATTAAAAAACATGAGAAAACTTATTTTTACAAATATTTCACCAAATAAAAAATTATTAATATTAAAGTAGCTAGTAGAGGGTATTTAAGATTCGGCACAGTCGAATATAGCACTCTAACTTGTTTAAAATATGAGTATTGTGCTAACATTTTGCATATACATAAGTACATGCGAAAACTATGTGCAAAATTTTATGAGTATCGGTTCATAATTGACGCATATAAAGGTCCTCTTCAGACATTTTCTCATATGCTCACCGTTTAAGAATTGAGCTAAAATATTTGGTTTTCAAAAACAAAATATTTGTTAGTTCAAAAAAGCTCGGTCCATAATTGACTTAAGCCATATTCCAAATATTACATTTATGTTTATAGAGGAGCATTCCTTTTAAGGCATACGGTTTGATGGTGGGTATATAAGTAAGATTCGGCACAGCCGAATATAACACGCTTACTTATTATTTGATGAAATATTTGTGAAAATAAGTTTTCTCATGTTTTTATTAGAAAATCCTAAAATTTGAATAGCTGTTACAAATTCAAAATTACTGAAAATTACAAACAAAAGATTCTTTAATATTTTAATACCTCTCTAAATTATGCTTTACCAATATTTAATAATTTGCATGTATGCATGAATTTGAGGAAATTCAAACACATTCTTGTAGTCTAATTGTTTATAATTTGTGTTGCGATAATGCAACTAGTAAAATACGGTGAAAACGGCTTTTGTATGGGAGCTATGACCACTTATGGACCGATCTTAAAAATTTCTTACAGTGACATATCTTTATATTAAAGCAATATTTCAGTAAAATTTTTGTATCTATATCGTTTGTTGGTAATAATGTAATAATGTACGTTTATGAGTATGGGAGCTAAAACAAATTATGAACCGACCCGAAAAAGAAATTGACCGTAACATTTCTGAAGATAAGCAAGTGAGAGTGCAATATTCAGCTTTGCCGAATCTTAAATACCCTCCACCAGCAAGCTTATTTTTATTAAATCCCATTTAAATATCTAATTTTTAGATAACTCAACAGAAGTTTTGTTTCCGCATTGAGAGTACTAACATATATGCATGTGTGGACACAATATTGATTAGGTCCAGAATAATGTATATTGAGCTTTGGTTGTGGACCTCGTACGGATGCCATGACTTATTATGGAATTATCATGCAAATGCCAAAAAAATCTAGGATGATTTTTGTATTAACAATCCTATTCCTGTCCAGTATTTTTCCGACGTCAATATTTATAATGAACGAAATTTGAGTGATTTTTGAAACGATGTTGCTGACTGTAATCAGACGTATGATCAATATAAGGTCAGTTCGAAAACATTTAAGCATAATGATCTCTTGATACACAGAACATACTCATGTCGAATTTTATCCAAATATTATCATTTACCAGTGAATTCTGTAGTATTCAGTGATTTTCAGAAATACACATTTATCCCGAAAACTTTGATTGTCCATTAGGTATTTTTAGGAAATGGTCCTTATATGGGAGTTGTGACCAATTATGGACCAAATGAAAAAAATTTCATATAATGATTTTTGTGCCCAATTTCTTTATTAATTAATTAAATATGTTCCTTTAAAGATTTTCGGAAGTTGACCTTATAGGCAGCTATGACCAATTATGAACCGATCTGGAAAAAATGTTGTAGAATAATTTAGTTGTACACAAAATATATGCAAGTGGAATTTTATCATATTATATTATAATTCAATAAAATAAATCCGTTTAAGTGATTTTCAGAAGTGAATCTTATATTGGAGCTACGACTAATAATAGACCGATTCGGAAAAAAACACGTAAAGAGATGCATATATTCACAAAAAGTTTTTGTCGAATTTTATCAAAATAGCTTAAGTAATATATGAAATTTTAGGCAGCTATGACCAATTATGAACTGATCCGGAAAAAATATTGTAGAATAATTTAGTTGTACACAAAATATATGCAAGTGGAATTTTATCATATTATATTATAATTGAATGAAATAAATGCGTTTAAGTGATTTTTGAAAGTGAATCTTATATGGGAGTTACGACCAATAATAGACCGATTAGGAAAAAAATCCATAAAGTGATACATATATTTACAAAACGTTTTTTGTCGAATTTTATCAAAATAGATTAAGTAAAATATGAAATTTGTGCGTTTAAGTGATTTTCGGAAGTGGACCTCATATGGGATCAATGACCAACTACGGCGCAATCATCGGTTTTTCTCTTTGTGTCAAATTTTATCCAAATAGCTTAATTAATCAATGAAATATGTGCGTTTAAGTGATTTTGGGAGCTATAACCAATAATGGACCGATATGGAAAAAATCAGTAGAATTATTAATGTGTAGATTAATTTATAATTGGACCTTATATGGAAAATATGAATAATTTTGGACCGATACAAATCTACCGAGGTAGAATGATTTCGTTTAGTATTCTATTTACATGCACAAAATTTTGTATTTATACTGATATATTTGAGGGAGTTATTAACGATAAAATAATTTTCGGGAATATGGACCTTTGTATGGGGGCTATGAGAAATTTGGAAGAATTTGTCATAACTTTCAACATACTTGATCGCTGACAGAACCTTAGCTTAGTTTTAACGTAAGCGTGTATTACACAGACAGACGGACATAGCTAAATCGACCCAGAGTTTTATACTTTGTTGGCAATTGTGGAACGATGGGAAAACAATTTTACGATAAATTTTCTATAGATAAAGGATATATATGTGGCATTTTGTATAAATATCCTAATTAAGTAATGAGTTATAGGCGTTAAAGTAATTTTCGGGAGGGAATCTTGTATGGGAACTATGACCAATTGTGGATCGATTGAAAAAAATTTACCATTACATTTTTGTATGCAAAGGTAATATTTGTGTAAATATCTTAATTAGGTAATGAGTTATGGGCGGAGGGGACTTTTTATGGGAGCTTTGACCAAATATTGATTGATGGAAACATTTTTCCTTGGTTTGATTCTATAGACATAAAACTTGAATTTGTAAAATTTTGTGAAGGAATTGATATTCTAACGGAAGTTATTAATTAAAATTTTATAGTTCTACTTATATTTTTAAGCTTTTGGCTTAAAATTAGTTCATGTCAAATAGCATTGGGGTATTCGTATTATCAGCCAGTTAAAGTGAGGGAATAAGACTAATTATGAATCGATCATCCTTAAATCTCGTAGAACGATTTTAATTTATACAAATCATATCAGCGTGAAATTTCATCGCTGTACTCGCATTTTTAAGCCACTAATGAGCCTTAAAGTAATTTTCTGAAGTGTATTTTATTATTATATTCCGATCCACATAAAATTTGGTAGAGAGATTTTTGCTTGTATAAAATGTATATTAGTAAAATTTTATAACTGTATTTTTAAGCCAATAATGAGCGTTATAATAATTTTATTGAGGAGACCTTAATAGGGTGTAGGGCCAATTATGGTCCTATGTCCGCTATAATTCAGAAATTTATTTCAGACGTCAAAAATTTTAAAAATTTTAAAAGGATAATTCTTAAGGATATACTTGCATTTATAAATATGAATGCCAAAATGTATCCAACGTACACTTATGTATAATTTCCAACCACGCATAGAAAAAATCAACATACAGTTGCACGTACTTTATATACTGTTTTAATATTGAGTATAAAATTTATAACATTTAAATGCAACGGCATTTAGAAGACGAACTTATAAGAATCCACTTGTAAGTATGTTTATTGTAAAATTATATGATGCTTCTAAAATAAATGAAAATCAGTTTACCCAATGAACAATATAAATATAATTTTAGTATCATCGTTTTTACCGATTGATTATAGGACATGTTCCATCGAAAAGATTGTTTTTTTGATTTTTTGTCCAATTATACGTAGGATACTGTCAATTATTGATCTATCATGATTTTTGTAGACTGATTTTGATTCATATATTACTTATAAGCCTTACTGATCGTTATAGTCATTGTTAGAAGGGATTCGAGGGATATTTATGAACCGATCCTAAAAAAATTTAAAGAGAGATTTAGGCTCTTAAGAAACTTACGTGTGTCGTATTTCGTTGCTATTTTCATGTTTTTAAGCCAGTAAAAGGCGGTATAGTAATTTTCAAAACGGGACCTTATATGAGGGGTAGGGTCATTTATAAACCGATCCTTAAAAAACAATTGGTAGAGAGGTTTTGATTTTTAAGAAACTTACTTGTGACGAATTTCATCGCTTTACCCGAATTTTCAGGCCAGTAATGAGTTTCAAAGTCATTCTCTGAAGGGGGTAAGGTCAATTATGAATAGATCCTAAATCATTTCCTAAAAGATTTCGTCCCATATGAAACTTATTAATGTCGAACTTTATAGAGTTATTCGTATCTCTAAAAGAGTTATGACCGTTAAAGCTTTGCTGTTTTTCTTTGGGGTCAACGAAAAACTTTGATGAACATATTTTTGTGGTTAGCCAATAAGTGCTTGTTTAAAATTATATTCTGCTTCCATTTCTGAATTTAAATGAGTTTATAATATAAAAACCGTTAAAATGAAAACCTATATAAAATTCGGAAATAAATTTCGTACACACGACCGACCTATTGTCAATGAATTAAATGCAAAATCTTACGTTTTTGTAACGGCTTATAAATTTCGATATAAGCATTATTGTCAGCTACCGGAATTGCTACCAATTTTAATTAGCAATTTAGGTGTGCTTCGTCGAATTGTCTTGAAACACAAGAAACATCGCGTTTTCAGCGAATAAGAAATTTTCATAAATTTTTTTTTGAGTTAACATATCCCAGCTTATCTACAATTACTACTTTTATTATTTTTAAATTTAAATGAATTATTAACACAAAAAATCGTTAAAATGAAAATCAGCTATAGGTTGATGTATAATGTCCCGCGTATTCTGTCCACGAAAGGCCTTGATTACATTTTTTGATACAAACTAACTCTTTCTATATAAAATTTGTTTATAATGCGAAAATTCGCTAAAGAGAAAAATAAGATTTTTTTTGTATTTGCTCTAATATCTTTGCATGCTAATATTTTATCGCGGCTTTATGATCAACATGTAAGATTTAAGAGTATTTCGATATTTTGGGTATATTGAAGTTACGCTGTTAGTGTGCTTCGCGAAAAAGCCCTTTTTTCGAAACTTTCACGTTTAAGCTTCTCTAGCAGTGATACCTTCTACAGCACATCAAACGACGCGTAATTATAATGTCTACTTTTTCCCATTTATACATTTTGCATAACTAAAGAGCTGCATATATTCTATCCAAAAAATTGTAAATTTCGTAAAATTGTATAAATTTGATTTTAAAACATTGCGACCACGTAATTCTTTACTTATAAATGACACAACAATTAAATATGGACTATAGTCATTAAACAAGTGTAAACAGTCGCCCTCATAATATGAACAAAAACTACTTAAAAAAACTACTTGGTTTCTATGACATTTTTGAGAAATTTTAACTTTAAGTGTTCATTTTTCCAACATGAAACTACGCTCGATCACAAAATTTTATGGACATATTCTTTCAAGTCTTGTGAATAAATACTCGACATCACTTAATTTATAATATATTAAACAAAATATTTAAAAAAATATTTAATGCATAAAGTTGATAACTTAAAATCTAAAACAAAAAAATTTCCCATATATTTGAGGAATAAACTAATTTCCGAGAATTTGTATCAATTGTTTTGATTTTTAACATACTTGATCCCTTGCAAATTCCATGAATTATCTTTTGTAGTTTTTGAGAAACGCACTTAGGAATTACAAAAAAAGTATTTTAATCTGAAATTTTTACTCATACCATTTTACATTGTGAACCGATTTTGTTAATTTTCAATAACGAAATACTTAGGACAATGAGTGAATATTTCCAGTGAATTTGTTAAGCTTATTTTTAACGTGAGAGTATTTTAACCAGAGGGACAGATGGACATATCTAAATTGACTCAGAATTTCATAAGGCTACTTTGTTGGGACTCAGATGAATATTTCTTGGTATTAAACACGGAATGACAATTTTATATATACTCACTATCACTACTGATGGTGATGGAAGGTATAAAAACATCCGAAAAATATCTATTTATATAATCTGAAGTCTGGGTTCCTTGTAGTCCTTAAAATAACCAACTAGAAATCTTATTAGCTAAGAAAGTAATCGCATACTTTTTAACCTCAACATTTCAAATTAAAATTTATTTAAATACCGATCAAAAAGTTAGTGCCACTTGCAATTCAAAACAAATAACCGAAAACTTAATTTTTTTTGGTTGATTTCTAGCGGTCCCACCAGGCCATTAAAGGTTAAGTTGTGATAGTTCTTCACACTTTAGTCAGACATTCCGCATTAAATTTTCTTCCTCTTTTTATATAATTTTTTTTCTTTTGATTTCAAATATCAAAACTAAATATAGCATTTAATCACAACAACTATGTTCGAAACATTTCGAACCATTGTGTTTAACACATCAACTCCAGTTTTGTAATAATTTCTTGTTAGATAAATGCATGTAGGCACATAGGAGAAATAATACCACTGGAATATTTTATGGGCTTCCTTTAAATAATTGCTATGGTTTCTTTTTCCTACAATTTCCTTTCTCTTCAAAATATTTGAGGATTTTTAGTATATCCCTGCTGCAATTTACAACCACACATAAACATAACTACATATACAACATACAATAGTGTTAAATGTATTTTTCTGTTTTTACGTTTTCTGTTATATCAGTGTGTACTTTATTCAAAAAATTCGAATATTTTCGATAGAGTTTGCAATTTGCCTAAAAATGTGTTGCAAAAAGATTTATAATGCAAAAAAAACAAATAATAAAGAATTCTCGTTTACTTCTACAGAGCACATATTGGGCCATGTTTTTAAATTTGTATACCCTGTAGATAATGGCCTATAAATTTATTTGAAATTTAACATTCATTTTTTTCTAAATTATACAAAAATTACTAAAAAAGTATGAATATGATATTTCATGGACTTTGTGTTTGAAGTTTTAAACTGCAATTAAATTTTGATAATTTTTGAAAAATTATGATAGAATGTTACATAATAACAATAGTGTAATTGGAAAAGGTTACTGAAATATTATATTTTATAAACAAATAATTATTTTTTAAAATGTTAATTATATCTGTGTAACCAGGAGTTTATGTCAAATAATAAAGAAATAGAAAAGAGCTTTAGTTATTTTTTGTATAAAATTTTATTGATATTTTTAACTTCATTCTAAGAATGATTTTCACATTACAAAAATATTGAAAATTTAGTTAAAATCTAAAATCTTTCAAGAGTTGTTTGAAAAAGGTATAAATGAAAAATTATGTATGACATGAAATATGTGCGATATATTTAAATCTATAAGAAGTAATTATGAAATAAATTGTCAATAATATTTTCGAAATTATTTTTTTCTTAAATAAATAAAAATCTGATAAAATGTGGGTTAAGAAAGACCTAAATTGTATATTTTTCCACTTTTTCTGTTGATTGTTATGTGTCCAAAAAAGGCGGAAGCATCGAAAAATTAATCCTAATTTTTATTTTACTAGCACTGCTAAAAGAAATGTAAAATTAAAATTTTATCTAAACATTTTCGTATATATCCTTTATTCCATTAGTAAAGAAAAATTTGTTTTTGTAATCTGTTGGCATTTAAACAACCATAAAAGAACTTCTTTACTTAATATAATATAAACAATTCGTATTTATTTGCAATAATAAATTTTTTAACAAAAATTCTTATTTTCTCTATATTAAGTTCACTTATACTGTCATTAGCTTTTATAAAGTAAAACGCTATCATAAGTGATTCTCGTTCTCGTATCGAGAACGATAGTACTTATGTACTAAATGGTACCTTTCCTTATGATATCGTTTTACTATAAACTACTTTTTCTATAAAATCTAGCCGAAACATTAGTTTTTTTCAAACGGTTGTCTTTCCTATATTTTTTTGCGTGGAAAAATAATTAAAAATGATATTGTAATAATATAGTTTTCAGTAATAAAATATGATATAAGTATGTGAGCAATTATCAAAGTTTTTTAATTCCTTTAAAATCGAACTAAATTTTTTTTAGGATTATTTACACTTCCAGCCTAAAAATTGCAAAATTGTAAAACTCTAGGTCTTTATTTCTAAACGTCATCGGTTATGAAAGTTTACAAAATTCAAAAAAATTCTTTACAAGCTTATCCGTGGATGTTGAAATTTGTCAGCAGGTTTTTTCATTTTTAAATTTTTTTTGACCGGGAGCTGACGCCCCTTAAGAATTTGGACAACAGTGGTTAACTGATGTAATTATACACAGTATTGTAATTATCTCGTAATCTACAAAGACGTCGCTTTTATCTAAACACATTTTGCTAAGGCACATAATGGATGTTCCTTTTTGAAAGGTTTTTTTCGATCGGTCCATAATTGGTCATGGCTCCCATACAAGGTCCCCTCCCGATAATCACTTAAACGCGCATAACTCATTACTAAATTGATATATCCATATAAAATTTGGTACAAGTATTGTGAGAGCAAAAATAATTATATCCATATATTTAGCAAAATATATCCATAACTGGTCACAGCTCCCATACAAGGTCCGCTCCCGAAAATCCCTTAAATGTATATAACTCATTAAAAAATATTTATATCCATACATTTAGAGCAATATTTCTCTTATATACATACATAAATTACACTATAAAATTATCTTACAATTTGTCCATATATCGTCATAGCTTTCATACTACACTCAAGAAAATCACTTAAATTCACAACATTCAATACCAAATAATAATATAGATACAGAATTTAAAAATTTGTCTTTATATACATAATAATTGGACATAGCTCCCATACCAAGTTCTTTTACGAAAATCTCTTGTAAGCACATTACTCATTACCAAATAAAGCTATTGAAAGATTTCTTCACTATCGGTTCATACAAGGTTTCCTTCAGAAAATCACTTAAACACCCATAACTTTTTACTAAATTACGATACAAAATTTGACTGAAATATAAATTTTATGTACAGAAATTTAGCTTAAAGAATCTTTGTCTATAATTGGTCATATCTCCCATACTAGGTCCAGCCTCTAAAAACGCTTTAATCGTATTTATCTAGTTGAATTATCAATTTGTGTAGAACAAAATTATATATGTATTTTGAAAACCCTTAAATCTTTCACACACATGCAAATTACTAAATATCGCTAAGCGCTATAAAAATGTAAAGAAAAAGGCGTTTGTAATGTTCAATAAATCTTGGAAGTGTAATAGATTTAAATCTTGGGATTTTTCTAAATAAGACATGAGAAAACTCATTTCTACCAATACTTAATAAATTAGAAATGTACAAATATAAAAGTAGCTGATTGAGGGTATTTAAGATTCGGCCCAGCCGAATATAGCACTCTAACTTGTTTTGTAGAGAGCGTGTGGCGAACTGGCTTTATATAGGACTATAGGTCAAAAATTTGGGAAAAGTATATATTTTTAAATAACAGTTTTGTTGAGTTTCATTACGAAACAATGGCTACAAGTTAATTTCATATGTTTAAAACATTTTTTGAAGGGGCTTTTTATGCGGTCATTTATACTTTGATAAAACATATTTGTGCCAATTTTTAGAGAGATAATAGTATATTTGACGTAATTATTGATCCAAATTTCATCAAATTATCTTAAAATTGCGGCCTGTACCTTGCGTATAACGTTTACATGGACAGCCAGCCAGCTGGACACACGGACGGACATGTCTTAATCGAGAAAAAATGATTCTGAATCGATCGATATACTTTAAGGTGGGTATTCGACCAATATTTTTGTATGTTACAAACATCAGCACAAACGTATTATAATCTCCCCAATATAGTGGATGTAGTGTAAAAAAAATAATACATAAATGGAATTATTTTTATTAAATTGTATGAATCGAACATGACTTTTTTCCCAACCATTTTCATGCAGAATATTAAAAATTCATAAAATGTATGAACTTGTATATGACGGTAATTTTTTGATTTTATACCTTTTTATATAGTAACAGAATAGTAATCCAATGTTAGAGAATTCTGTATAATAAAAAATACAAATTAAAATATTGAAAAACAAAAGCTAAAACAGGAAATCGTCAGCAAACATAGATAACATCCATTCTTCAAAAGGATTAGCAAATTTTATCGATTTTAGTCCAAATCCAAAAAAATTCAAACATTTTTTAACAAATAAAAATAAAATTGAAATATTTTAAGTCCAGAAAATAGTTGTTTATTGTCGGGAATGCAAGACTTTTGTTTTTCACTGGTTTTTATCCAGATTATTAAGGAATAAAAGTTTAGCTTTTTTCTGACCTTATTGTTAAAGTCTTATAGCCTTTTCTAGCTTTTATAATTGTCCGATTAAGCCTTTAATTTTTGAAGCACCTGGCAACACTGCATACAAATCACTACTTAAATAAGTACTTAAAAATAAGGAATTAAAAATTTGTGTTGTTTTAAAACCAAAAAACAAAGAATACGAACCAGGGCTCTTTTATAAATTTTTCAATAATTAATTTTTTTTAAACATTAGTGTTAATCTACTCATAATTTAATTTTTGTGTCATAATGAGTTACTTAAACTAGACCCCAAGATATCTTAAATTATCAATAGAAGTTTTTTTGGGAAAAGTTTTTACTACTCTTGGTCCTCTTTCAGACTTTACCTTATTTTCAACATATATTTTGGGAGGGTGTGTCTATATTGTGACCCACATAAACTTTTCATTAACCACAATTATTACAGAAAAAAAGAAAACAATAAAACTATTCAGAGCATAACATCGCTTTTAAATTATAAATTTGTCTTTGTTCAGCTTTAATTAAACTGATTGCAACTACTGTCATCACAAAAACATTTTCATGACACAAAAAAGCAAAATAAAAATGAACCTGCAAATATCCACATCCATTAATTACTGAAAAATCAATGAAAATTGTTTCGTATTTCCAAAAAAAGTAAAAAAAATAAATTTTACTGGGTATGTATGTATAAAGGGTTAGAAAATTATAAATCAATATTTTATTACTTCGATCTATAATTGACTGTAATAAATTTTTTTAAGAATAAATTAAGTAAATATTTGTAAATTTTTCTAATCAAATTTCTTTTCTATATATTAACAACATTTAGTAGAATATATGTCTAATAGGGTAATAACTATTTTAAGCGGAAAAACACCATAGCAGAAACATATTTTTAGAGTTAGTTTGAGGAAAATACTTCTCTCACCGAAAGCCTTTTCAAATACGCTTTTATTCGTTATTGTAACTAAAATTATTGCAATAATTATACCCTCCACCATCATCAGTGGTAATAGAAAGTATATATCAGTTTGTCATTCCGTTTCTAACACTCCCAACAAAATATATATTCTTGATCCTTATGAAATTCTGAGTCGATCTTGATATGTCCGTCGCTCACGTTTAAACGAAGCAATGGAACTCCACAAAATTCACTCAAAATATTCAATATTATCCTAAGCAGTTTGGTGTTGAAAATCAGAAAGATCAGTGAAATAGTTTCAGAGTTATGAGTAAAAAATTTAAGACAACCTCAAAAAAACTGGCGATTTTTCACATATTTATTTGTATTTTTTACAAAAACTACTGCAGATAAATTGGTGAATTTTATCAGAAATACATCTATTAGCGCCAGAAACAACATTGTTAAAAATCGGAAAAATCGGTTCATAATTACGGTAAATGTGTTTATTGTTAATAACTTCCGTTACAATATTGTTACTATATTGTTAATAACTTCCGTTACTATA
The DNA here is from genome assembly GCF_022045245.1 of Lucilia cuprina. Classification (NCBI taxonomy): domain Eukaryota; kingdom Metazoa; phylum Arthropoda; class Insecta; order Diptera; family Calliphoridae; genus Lucilia; species Lucilia cuprina. Next base: position 34,361,070 of record NC_060950.1, read on the forward strand.
TCGAGAAAATATACTTGAAATTTCTTTAACGATCCACAATTGTTCGTTATTCTCATCATTTTCGAAAATTACGTAAAAACTTTTTACTTATTACCAAATAAAGTTTTTAACAAATAAACATTTTTTTTACTTCAGAAATGTTAGGTCAATTTCTTTATCCGATCGTTCCATCGAAAGCCATTTCCACAGTATTAATCTAGTTGCATTATCATAACTATAATTATAAACAATTACCTCCTTATTCATGAAGATATTAGTCGCTTATTTTATGTTTAGTATGCAAATTTTCAAAGCAAAATTACTAAAATAAACCATCAATAACATTATTAACCATTTTACTTACATGCAAATTATTAAATATCGCTAAATCATATTTAAATGCTTTAATACTTAACATATAAAAGAAAATAGTGTTTGAAATGTTCTACCTATTAAAAAAAATAAGAAAACTTATATTCGCTAATATTTCATCAAATAATATACATATTATTAATATAAAAGCAGCTGGTGATATTTAAGATTCGGCACGACCGAATATAGCACTCTAACTTGTTTTTATAGAAAAAAATTTCGTAACATTGTTGTGAAGAACAATCTATAAGATAATGTAAAACAATTTCCAAATTTACGCAAATCGAAAATTTTTGAAGCAAAGTATAACAAGCAAGTATAGATTCGGCTATGCCGAATCTTTTATATCCACCATCTTTTATACTGCCATATAAATGAACTTTGATCTTTTGAATATTTTATTATTATACATCGATATTAATGAGAACATCAGGGTAACATTTGAAAGAGGTCCATTAATAGGGGTTTTACTATTGACAGTGCTAATTTTTATAGCGAGTAGGGGTATTTATACATACATATATGGACCAATTCTCATAAAAGTCTGTAGGAAGATTTCAGTTCCTTATTTGTTTAAAATTTCATCGATCTACTTGTATTTTGAAGCCATTAAAGTCATAAAATATGGTAGTGAGATTTTAAATCAAAATTGTTTTATGTCGAGTTGCATTGCGGTATTTGTATTTTTCGCGTCATTTTCTGGGGCGGAATTTATATGGAGGACTGATCCTCATAAAAATTTATAGAGAGATTTCGGTTCCTATAGAAGAGATAGAGATATTAGCGTAAACGAACCTAGTTTATGTCGAATTTCATAAATCTACTAGTATTTTTAAGCCAGTACTGAGCTTTAAAGTCATTTCCTGAATTGGCCTTATATGGGGGTAGCGTCAATTATAGACCGATCTCCGTAAAATTTTGTAGAACGATCTTGGTTCCTACAGGTCAGGTTTATATCGAATTTCATCGCTTTACTCTTTTTTATTGTTTTGCACGTTTTTTTGATGGGGACATTATATGGGGGTAGGTCAATTAAGGCTCGATCCACATATGGGGGGTAGGGTCAATGTCAAATTTCTTCGCTATATTCGTATTTTTACGCCCATAATTAACATTAAAGTCGTTTTCTGAAGGGGGCCTTATATAGGGGAAGGGTCATTTGTGAACCGATCCACATGAAATTTGGTAAATTTTGACTTGTATAAATCTTACTTCTGTGTAATTTCATTGCTATAATCCGATTTTTAAGCCAGTAATGAGCATTAAAAAATTTTATGGGGGGACTTCTTATGGGGGGAAGGGTCAACTATGGACCGATCCACATAAAATTTAGTAGAGAGATATTGCCTAGTATAAAACTTATTTCTGGGAAATTTGGTAAAGAGATTTTGGCTAGTATAAAACTTACTTCTGTTAAATTTCATCGCTTTAGTCGTATTTTTAATCAAGTAATGAGCGTTATAGTAATTTTATGGAGGGTCTTTATATGAGGGGTAGGGTCAATTATGGACCGATCCACATACAATTTCATTAAGATTTTTGGCTGGTAAGATACTTCCTTACATCAAATTTCATCGCTATATTCGGTTGTTTAAGCCAGTAATGAGCGTTAAAGTCATTTTTTGAAGGGGACCTTATATGGGGGGTAGGGTCAATTATGGACCGATCCACATAAAATTTCATAGAAATTTTTTGGCCAGTAAGAAACTTACATATGTCAAATTTCGTCGCTATACTTGTATTTTTAAGCGAGTAATGAGCGTTAAAGTCATATTCTGAAGGGACCTTATATGGGGGGGGGGTTGTGGGGTCAATTATGGACCGATCCACATAAAATTTCATAGAGAGGTTTTGGCTAGTAAGAGAGGTTTTGGCTAGTAAGAGAGGTTTTGGCTAGTAAGAAACTTACTTATGTCAAATTTCATCGCTATACTTTTATTTTTAAGAGAGTAATGAGCGTTAAACTTATTTTCTGAAGGAGACCTTATATGGGGGGTAGGGTAAATTATGGACCGATATACATACAATTTGGTTGAGAGATATTGACTTGCATAAAACTTATGTGTGTCGAATTTCATCGCTATATTCCCATTTTTAATCCAATAATGAGCGTTAAAGTCATTTTCTGAAGGGGACCTTATATGGGGGGTAGGGTCAAATATGGACCGATCCACATAAAATTTCATAGAGAGGTTTTGGCTAGTAAAAAACTTACTTATGGCAAATTTCATCGCTATACTTGTATTTTTAAGAGAGTAATGAGCGTTAAACTCATTTTCTGAAGGGGACCTTATATGGGGGGTAGGGTCAATTATGGACCGATATACATAAAATTTGGTTGAGAGATATTGACTTGCATAAAACTTATGTGTGTCGAATTTCATCGCTATATTTCCATTCTTAAGCCAGTACACAGCTATTTAGTCATTTTCTAAATGGGACATTATATGGGGGGTAGGGCCAATTATGGTCCTATGTCCGCCATAATTCAGAAATATTTTTCAGACGTCAAAAAACTGACCTATGCGAAATTTTGTGGTATTTGCTTCATAAACAACGAATTTGTGAATATTTGAAGCTATTTATACAATATTCCGGGAGGTACAGCTATGTGAAGTCGTTGACCGATTTTGCCCATTTTCAATACCAAACATTTCTGATCAATAAAATATATTTTAGGAAAATTTCATCTCAATGTCTTTTATTTTGTGGACGCTATCGTGCCAACAACAGACAGGCGGACGAACATGGCTACATCGTCTTAGAATCTCACGAGGTCCCAGAATATATATACTTTATGGGATCTTAGAGCAATATTTCGATGTGTTACACACGGAATGACAAAATCAATATACCCCCCATCTTTTTTGATGGTGGGTATAAAAATGAGGAAAAAGGAAAAAATAAGTAAATAATAAAAAAGCTTTGCCCCAAACACTTGATCTAGATACGCGGCTGCCCTAATGTCTACTCTCTCTTGCAGAAATAACAATTTTGTGATTCCTTTAACACCACACAGAGTTAACCGAATAATGCCTAAAAGTGGACATGTAATCCTCTCACCTGCAAATACAAAACCACAACATCTAGTTACCCACATATATTCCTACATTTTCCTATATAACTAGAAAGTCTGGATAGTTTTTGTATGAAATTGTAATGGTGTGTGAGTATGCATTTTTGTTTATGTCTGTTTGAGAACAAATTGTGTGAACTATTATAGCATTGTTGTACATTAGTATTTTTATACCCTCCACCACCATTGTAACACTAAGAAATATTCATCTAAGACCCAACAAATTCTGAGTCGATCTATATATGTCCGTCTGTCCGTCTGTATGTCTGTATAAAACACGCTCACGTTAAAACGAAGCAACGAAACTCCACAAGATTTACTCAAAATAAAAAAATCGGAAAAATTGGTTAAAAATTTCATATATCTCCCATACAAATATACATATTCCCGGAAATGTGTTTATTGTAAAAAATTCCGTTACAATATCGATATCTTCACAAAATTTACAAATTAAAGTTTTATGTCAATACAATTCATATCAAGGAAAATATTTTTCATCGGTTCACAATTAGTCATAGCTCCCATACAAGGTCCCCTAACGAAAATCACTTAAACGCTCAAAACTCATTACCTAATTGAGATATTTATACAAAATTTGCTACAAATATTACTTTTATATACATAAATGTTACCTTAATTTTTTTCCGATCGGTCCACAATTGGTCATAGATCCCATACAAGGTCCCCTCTCAAAAATCACTTAAACGCTCATAACTCGCTTCCTAATTAAGATATTCATACAAAATTTGCTATTAATATTACTTTTATATACATAAATGTTACTGTAAAATTTTCTTCTTCGGTCCACAATTGGTTATAGCTCCCATACAAGGTCCCCTCTCTAAAATCACTTAAACGCTCATAGCTCGCTACCTAATTAAACTATTATTACAAAATTTGGCACAAATATAACTTTTATATACATAAATGTTTTTTTTCCGATCGGTCTACAATTGGTCATAGCTGCCATACAAGGTTATCTCCCGAAAGTCGCTTCAACGACCATAACTCATTACCTAATTAAGATATTTGTACAAAATTTTGCAAAAATTTCACATTTATAGACGCAAATGTAACCGTAAGTTTTTTCCGTTTGGACCACAATTTGTCATATACATAACTCATAGCTCCCGAACAAGGTTCTCTTTAGAAAAACACTTAAATGCATAAACTTATTGCCAAACAATAATATCCATGCAAAATTTGGCACAAATATTACTTTTATAAACATAATATATACTTGAAATTTGTTTAACGATCATCCATAATTGTTCGTTCATTTTCGAAAATTACGTAAACACTTTTTACTCATTACCAAATAAAGTTTTAAAAAATAAACTTTTTATTTTACTTCAGAAATGTTACTGTCAATTTCTTCATCCGATCGTTCCATCGCAAGCCATTTCTACAATATTAATCTAGTTACATTATCATAACTATAATTATAAACAATTATCTCCTTATTCATGAAGATATTAGTCGCTTATTTTATGTTTAGTATGCAAATTTTTTAAGCAAAAATTTTATCTTCTTTATTAGACATTTCACTCACATGTCAAATTTTATTACTATACTCGTATTTTTAAGCCAGTAATAGGCCTTAAAGTATTTTCTGATAGGGACCTTATGTTGGGGTTAGGGTCAATTAAGGCCTGTTCCACATAAAATTTGATAAAGAGATTTTGGCTTGTGAAAAACTTCTGTGAAATTTCATCGCTATACTCATGTTTTTAAGGCAGTAATGAGCGTTAAAGTAGTTTTATGGAGGGGACCTTATATGGGGGTAGGGTCAATTATAGGGCGATCCACATAAAATTTGGTGGAAAGGTTTTGGTTCCTAAGATACATAATTTTGTCAAATTTCTTCGCTATATTAGTATTTTTACGCCCATAATTAACGTTAAAGTCGTTTTCTGAAGGGGGCCTTATATGGGGGGAAGGGTCAATTGTGAAACGATCCACATAAAATTTGGTAAATTTTGACTTGTATAAATCTTACTTCTGTGTAATTTTATTGCTATAATCCGATTTTTAAGCCAGTAATGAGCATAAAAAAAATTTATGGGGGGACTTCTTAGGGGGGTGGGGTCAACTATGGACCGATCCACATAAAATTTGGTAGAGAGATATTGCCTAGTATAAAACTTATTTCTGGGAAATTTGGTAAAGAAATTTTGACTAGTATAAAACTTACTTCTGTTAAATTTCATCGCTTTAGTCGTATTTTTAAGCAAGTAATGAGCGTTATAGTAATTTTATGGAGAAGGTCTTTATATGAGGGGTAGGGTCAATTATGGACCGGTCCACATAAAATTTCATAAAGATTTTTTGGCTGGTAAGATACTTCCTTATATCAAATTTTATCGCTATATTCGTTTGTTTAAGCCAGTAATGAGCGTTAAAGTCATTTTTTGAAGGGGACCTTATATGGGGGGTAGAGTCAATTATGGACCGATCCACATAAACTTTCATAAAGATTTTTTGGCTGGTAAGACACTTACTTATGTCAAATTTCATCGCTATACTTGTATTTTTAAGCGAGTAATGAGCGTTAAAGTAATTTTCTGAAGGGGACGTTATATGGGGGGTAGGGTCAAATATGGACCGATATACATAAAATTTGGTTAAGAGATGTTGGCTTGCATGAAAATTATGTGTGTCGAATTTCATCGCTATATTCCCATTTTTAAGCCAGAAATCAGCTATTTAGTCATTTTCTAAACAAAATCAATATACCCTCCATCTTTTTTGATGGTGGGTATAAAAATAAATAATATTAACATTTCTGTATATAAGAGCAATATTTGTACCAAATTCTATATGGATATTTTAATTTGGTATTGAGTTATGTGCGTTTAAGTAATTTTCGGGAGGAGATCTTTTATGGGAGCTATGACCAATTATGAACCGATAGGAAAAAATTTCACAGTAACATTTTTTTGCATACGAGCAATACTAAATAATGTGGTTTACGCATTTAAGTCATTTTCGGGAGGGGACCTTGTGTGGGAGCTATGACCAATTATGAACCGATCGGAAAAAATTTCACAGAAATATTTTTGTGCATATGAGCAATACTTTAACCAAATTTTATATGGATATCTTAATTTAATAATGAGTTAAATGCCTTAAAATAATTTTCTGGAAGTGACCTTGTATTGATGCTATGACCAATTATGGACCGATCGGAAAAAAATTTTCACAGAAATATTTTTATGCATATAAGCAAATTTTGTGTGGATATTTTAACTTAGTAAAGAGTTATGCTCGTTAAAGTGATTTTCGGAGGGAGACCTTTATGGACCGATCGGGAAAAAATGTCATAGTAATATATCTGTATGTGGAGCCAATACTTGTAACAAAATTTATATGGATATCTTAATTTAGAAATGAATTATGTGCGTTTAAGTAATTTTCGAAAAAAAATGATTATTTTTTTCGAGATTTTGATTCATAACCTTTCCCGTTGTGAACCGATTTTGCTCATTATACCCTACACCACTTTAGTAGGGAGGGTAAATTGGGTTTGTGCTGATGTTTGTAACATAGAAAAATATCCAATACCCACCTTAAAGTATACCAATCGGCTTAGAATCATTTTCTGAGTCGATTAAGCTATGTCCGTCCGTCCGTCCGTCTGGCCGGCTGGCTGGCTGGCTGTCCATGTAAACCTTGTGCGCAAGGTACAGGCCGCAATTTTGAAGATAATTAGATGAAATTTGGCACACACGCTTCTTTTGGCCCAGGGCCTATTGAAAATGGTTAAAATCGGTCCATTATTTCGACTAGCCCCCATACAACCGTACCCCCCAAATAGGGCCTTTTGGCTTATAATTAATTTAAATGATCTATTATGTTTACAAAAGTCGACAAAACTTACTTTTATAGAACTTTAAATGACACTGCCGATTTTTGTAATGATCGGGCTTCATTTGATCCTATCCATACAAACTCCCCTTCAGAAAATGACTTAAAGGTCAAAATTCACTTACAAACACTAATAACACTTTTAAATTCTACATAAATAATATTGAAGAAGACTTAACTCCTCTACCAACATTTTTAAGGATAGGGCCATATATTGCCCTACTCCACTTTGAACCCTCTTGTAAAAAAACCTTTTTTTGCCAAAATAAAAGTAAAAATACTCCGAAATAAAGTTAAAAAAAAAACAATCCAAATGCTTTATTTTTTTAAATAATTCCCATTTTTAACATACATACTGACAGGTGTAGGGTATTATATAGTCGGCTACGCCCGACTATACATTCACACTTGTTTTCAATTCCAAACTGCTTAGAATAATATAGAATATTATCGGTGAATTTGGCTGACTTCTTGTTCTTAGTTTAAACTTGAGCGTGATTTAGGCAGACAGACGGACATAGCTAAAACGACTCTAAACAAATTCCAACTCTTATTTTGGAGATTTGTTGCTTTTGTTTTTACTTTTTTTAAGAAATTAACAAAGTTGTTCAATAATAGAATTGAACTATGCACACAAATAAAATAGAGAATTTTATTTTTACTTACGTGCTAGTTGGTGGGAATTGAAACACGGTTTTTTCAAATAATTAAAGCACTGAGAGTGCTTTTTTTAGTTTTATTTATTTATTTTTTAATTTAAAAAAAACACCTTTGACCGGGAGTCGTTCGGGTTAGTTTTTTAATAATATCAGCCGATCTTCTTCGGCCCCGAGCCCGGCTTGCTCCCAAGTGTTTGGAGACCTTCAGTCAAGGTCGGTAAGGCCGTCGTCGAAGTAGATAAGAACGTCGTGAAGATCGATCAAATCAACGTGACCTGAACGAACCTCGACAACTCAGAATTTAATAAGGACCCAGAATATATATACTTTGTGGGGTCTCAGATGAATATTTTTTTGTATTACACATGGAATGACAAACTTGTATATACCCTCTATAACCACTCTATCATACCCTCTATCGTATATGCAGAAAAAGTAGAAAACATACGAATTTTATTCTCTTTTTTGTTATACTTATAAATTTTATTAAAATTTTGCATTTTACGTACGTAAACTGTGATCTTGTGAAGGGCACTTAAAAAAAGAACAAATTCAAGATAAAACAAGTATGAATGTATAGTCGGGCGTAGCCGACTATATAATACCCTACACCTGTCAGTATGTATGTTAAAAATGGGGATTTTTTAAAAAAATAAAGCATTTGGTTTGTTTTTTTAACTTCATTTAGGAGTATTTTTACTTTTATTTTGGCAAAAAAAGATTTTTTACAATAGGGTTTAAAGGGGAGTAGGGCAAAATATGGCCCTATCCTTAAAAATGTTGGTAGGGGGAGTTAAGTCTTCTTCAATATTATTTATGTAGAATTTAAAAGTGTTTGTAAGTGAATTTTGACATTTAAGTCATTTTCTGAAGGGGAGTTTGTATGGGGGATAGGGTCAAATGAAGCCCGATCATTACAAAGATCGGTAGTGTCATTTAAAGTTCTATAAAACTAAGTTTTGTCGACTTTTGTTAACATAATAGATCATTTAAATTAATTATAAGCCAAAAATCTATATATATAAAATTCTAACGTTACTGACTGACTGACTGACTGACTGATTGACTGATTCATCATCGCACAGCCTAAACGGTTAAAGCTAAAGAGCTGAAATTTGGACAGGGGTTGGTCTCCCACCAAATAGATCCACTAAGACGGGATTTTTGGAAATTCGAATGTTTAGGGGGTAAAAAAGGGTAAAAACGGGTAAAATCGGTAACCTCATATCTCCTAAACTAGAAAAGATACAAAAATAGTTTAAAGCTTATCGTCGTTCATTTAAAAAATAAGCGGACAGGTGTCTGGTACTTTTTTCAATTCGGCCCCTTTAGGGAATAAACGGGTAAAAACTGTATTTTGGTACTTTTTTTGCACCCCATGTATCTTTTAAACCAGTGAACATTCAAACAATATTTTTGACTCCTTCATAACTTGACGAAAAAATAAAAATATAAATTTAGTACTTTTTGGTTATTCGGATGTTTAAGGGGTGAAAATTGTACCTATTTTTGGTACTTTTTTCATAAAACATTGATTTTGGTTTATTAACTTATACATATAAATACGTAATAACGGAAATGTCACATTTGTATACGCAAATGTAACAGTAGTTTTTTTTCGTTTGCACACAATTTGTCATATCACTGGTTTAAGCGTTTTTAGGGACTGGACCTAGTATGGGAGATATGACCAATTATAGACCGATCGTAAGAAATTACTTAAGCTAAATTTCTGTATATAAAAGCTATATCGTAATTTAATATAAGTAATGAGTGTTTAAGTGATTTTCTGAAGGGAAACTTGTATGGAACCGGCCGCACCCATGTAATGAACCGATGGAGAAAAAATCTGCAAATGGAATTTTGTATACAAAACTAATATTTCTGCCAAATTGTGTATCAGTAACTTCATTTGGTAATGAGTAATGTGCGTTTAAAAGATTTTCGTAAAAGGACTTTGTATGGGAGCTATGTCCAATTATGTATATAAAGACAAAATTTCAAAATTCTGTATCTATATCATTATTTGGTAATAAATATTGTGAATTTAGCCGATTTTCTGGATGGGACCTAGTATGAGCGGTATGACCAAATATAGACCGATCGTAAAATAATTTTATAGCGTAATTTATGTACAGTTAATCACAAAAATAAATATACAGAAATACTAACGATTGGTTTAATTTAAAAAAAAAAACATATTATTTTTTCAAAATAAAAGAAAGTAACACATTTATTTATTAAAAACTATTATGATAATTATTATTCACTACTTTTTTTCTTCATATTTGGGTTCTTTGAGTTCTCATTTAAGCTAAAGTTAAAAATGTGCAAAATTTACGTCACAAAAGTAAGTATACAGATCATTTCAGTATATATTTGGTTTATTGATATTAAGAAATTTTATGAAAATTTTATTTGTATTAATATAATTGAAGCATGGAGCCGAATAAGGGCGTATAAACCATTTGGGAAATTTTACAGGAGACGATAAAAACATCATAAAACTTTAAAATCGGCATTTTTTCCCACTTTTTTCACATATATGCATAAATACAACTCACATCTATCCCTGTGCTAAAACTCAGTAAAAAATTCGAGTCAAAACTTGCCAAAATTAATACTTGAAATTTTGCTAAAATGGAATATTTTTTTATCCATATATTTTAGTTGAAAGTATATATAAATAAATGTTATTTTTATATACTTCTTAAATATTTTATTATATAAAACTTGGACAGCCTCAACATAACAGTCTAGAGCATTATTTGCTAAAGTTTCAAGGACATCCTTCATTATCCTTATAAGTAATTAAAACAAAAACCAAAAAAAATATATTTTTTAGTATTTTTATACATACTTAAAAAAATCTTTCTTAGAAAAATCTTTAAATCGCACTTTATTGCGTTATTGTCAAAATCAGCGAACCACATTAAGTATTATCTTAGTTCATTATCAAATTGGATAGGACCTCTTTAACTAAAATAATCCGAAAATAACAAGATATAATAATTTTTTTAAAATATAACTATAGTTATGGATATACGCCCTTCTTCTTGTCCACACTTTCATATATAATAATTCATTCAATAATAATCTTTTTTGCAATATAATTAAAAAATTAATAAATTTGAAATGTTTTCCAACCATTCTGCAAATTTGGTGCAATTAGAATTAAAATTTATACGATTTTTTACAGAAAAATACATTAAATTGCTAATATTTTTTTACAAAAAAAAATAAATAGTATTTAAAAATCATGCTTTTAAAACTATCTATTTTAGCGAAAAATTTATATTTTTCAATTTATTTTTTTATGAATAGATGTAAAAAGCTTAGTTTAATATAAATATCCGGAATTAATTAGTAGAACAGTTTTTTCTCCTTTCTACGATTTTTTTCCACTTTAGACCCCGGATTGTAGATCTGGTGGTCATTGAACCCTCCAAATGATGCATTGGAAATAAAAATTTTAACTTTTGAAAAGAGTTGTTATTTCGAAATTAATGTTATATGCATGGATTTGGCCATTTTAAACACAGTACGTTCTTAAAAACCCAAAATTTAACTCCGATTTCTTAAGACTTACAACATAAACTTTAAAATTTGGATAATTCTATATATTTTCTTTAATTTAAACAGGTTTTCCAAATACTCCGATTTCCAAAGCATACAATAATGCTACCAATCATATCTTGATATACTCGATACAATAACCATGTTTTATGGATCGGACATTTTATTTGTTCTAGCAACAAATTAAGATGTATCCGTGTTCAAAATTGTTCAATTCGTATTCATACCACCAATTGAGCCTGATTTAATATAAAAATCTTACTATTTTGGACAATAATCAATTTCAGAACCGATATGTGGTGTAAGTTATTGACATGGTCACCAATCGACGATTATTGGTAGTATTTAGGAGTGTGTAATGGATGATTGGAACCAAAAAACTTGTTTTAATTAATGGATACTAGTGCAAATATTATTAATATCGCATTTTAAGATATAAATTTTAGGAAATCGCCGCTAAATATCGAATATAAATGCTATACTATGTTAAAAACGGCAATGTTCCGCAATGGATTGTAATTATTGTAAAGAAACAATTAATTTAAAAGTTAAAATATCGTCTTTCAATGCATCATAATGAACAAACGAGGGATATCATTGAATACCCGATCCAAAACTCCGGGGGTTTAATGTTCTTAAATATGCTCCTATAAATAATTTGCTCCTATAAATAATATGCTCCTATAAATAATATTCAAATCAATTACCAAAAATTTAAATTTTTCGGAACAAAAAGTGAATTTTTTCCATGTTATAGTGTACAGAATATTTTATTATAAAATAATTACATTCAAACAGGTAAAATTTTCATGAATTTTGTTAATATCATTAAGCCAAATACATATTGAAATTATCTGTATACTTACTTTTGTGGCGTAAATTTTGTACCTATTTAACTACACCGGCGGGGGGTCCTCAAATAAGGACACCTCGGTTAAATTTTTAAAACAGTCCTATTTCGTCATTTGAGTTCCGATTTAAAAAAAAAAAAAAATTTCGTATATAGAATCTCCTCATCATAATTTTTGAAAATTAAAAAATTCGCGGAATACTTTTTTTAAAAAATATTAAAAAAATGTTTTTTATTCAGATTTAGCGAAGATTCAAATTTTTCAAATTGCAATAAAAATTTTATTTATGAATATTTTTTAATGAAATTTTACAGTTAGGTAGATTTGTTTACTCAAAATCCAAAATTAAATAAAAATTTTGAATTTTCTTATTAGAAATCCCGAATTCCCAAAAAAGTTTTAAAAAATCCCTAAAATGGGATTTTTTGTTTTTTGCCTATTATATCCATTCGCATTCAAATGCGAATATCTCCCAAACTATAAGAGATAATTTATAAATTTTAGATAATTTATGGATACCTTAATTTGGAAATGAATTATGTGCGTTTAAGTGATATTTTTGGGGCCTTGTATTCAGAAAATATATTCTCTGAATTAATTGTATTGACATAAGATTTTAATTTGTAAAATTTTGTGAAGATATAGACATTGTGACGGAAGTTATTAACAAAAACGCATTTTCGATAATATGTACTTATGTATGGGAGGCATATGAAATTTTGGACCGATTCTTGCAATTTTCAGCAGTGGTCAAGCTCTTTTACAGAAACGAATATTTGGTGATTTTCATAGAATTATCTTGCTTAGTTTTTGAGAAAATTACATTAGAATGTGTAAAAAGTTCTTATTTTTTCCAAGTTGTTTTTTGATTCATAACTTTTCCCGGTGTGAACCGATTTCGCTCATTTTCAATACCAAACTATTTAGAATAACATTGAATATTTCCAGTGAATTTGGTATTTTTTTGGTATAGTTTTAACGTGAGCTTGGTCTCAGATAAATTGTTCTTACTGTGTTTGACGATTTTGCACCCAAATCATTTGGCAACTCTTGTGGGAGGTATAATAAATTAACCGACTTCAAACAATTTCAATAGCTTACCCAAAAAGTTACCAATCAGGTAAACTTTTATTTGTATTTATTATACAATAAAAATAAATTAAGTTTACTTATATTAAAATACGAACAATTTAATCAACACAATGCTAAAAGTTAAACTCTGTATTGGTTTTAAATGACTTAAATCAATTCATTCAATTGAATGTGAAAAACGGCTACATGAATAAACACATAAAAGTATTCTATTCATAGAAATGATAAAAGTCGACAGCATAGATACGGAAAAGTTAAATAAAATGTCTAAAGCTTGTGTATTTTCACAAGGAGCTATTACATACACATGCTAAGTTAAATAAAAACAAGTAGGAAAGTATAGTCGGGATGGCCGACCATATAATACCCTACACCATGAGTATATTTTTAAAATTTTTGTTTTTCATAAAGAAACATTTATGTTGAATTTTACCATAATTCCAAAGTATTTAAGCAATTTATTGATAAAAAACAAATTTTTCTAAATGAGGCTTTATATAGGGGCCGATCCTCTGTAAATTTGGGAAACGGATAAATAATAGTTAGTTTTGTTGAGTTTCATTCATATTTTAGACGTTTAAGACATTTTTTGAAGGGGGGTTTGTATGGGGGCTAGGGTCAAATAAGGCCCGATCATTACGAAAGTCTACAGTGTCATTTATACTTATATAAAACTTATTTGTGCCAAATTTTAGAGGGATAATATATTTGACGTAATTATGGCATGAAAAGTCAAAATCGGGAGGTACAGTTGTATGGGAGCTAGGTGAAATAATGGACCCTGTGCCAAAAAACATGCTAGGTCAAAATTTCATCAAAGTATCTTGAAAATTGCGGCCTGTACCTTGCGCACAAGGTTTACATGAACAGCCAGCCGGACAGATGGACGGACGGACATGTCTTAATAGACTCAAAAAATGATATACTTTAAGGTGGGTATTGGACCAATATTTTTATGTGTTACAAACATCGGCACAAACGTTTAATACCCTCACCACTATAGTGGTGTAGGGTATAAAAATAAATAATGACTTCGAGTAGATATATAATACCGTTTAATATAAAATTGTAAATGTTTAATTTTTGTCTATTCACTATTTAACTTACCATTCGTTGGTTATCTGTAATGTAGGCAACAGTTACAGCGACATCGTTTGGAAATTAAGATGTATATTAAGATGGTCGTTGTGATGACATTATGTAAATTATGAAAGAATAGGTAGTTTGTTTTCGTTATTTCTAACTGTAGACATAAATTAACCATTTAATGTTCTGTCTGTCTGTGTTTTGTTTCAGTTGCAGATATTATATTTGCTTTCATTTCCTTTAAAATATGTGTGTTTACACTTAAGTTTTACCACATAAGCCAGAACTTTTTTACTTATAAATATTTCTTCAGTAACCGAAATTCATTTCAATTTAAACCATAAAAAATGTTTGAGTTCAATTTTTTAAATAAAAAATAATCTTCTTATACTTAAATTGTTGTAAATCGATTAAATCTTTCAATACTTTCATGTACATATTTTATTTACTTATTTTATCTTATTTCTTACCCATATTACATAAATAACACATACTGAGCATAAGAAAAAAAAATGTATTTATTTACACAAAATACGAAATGGCAGAGTACAAATTCAATTTCCTTTACTAATGATAACGGAAACAAATCTTGCAACATTTTTAAGTGTTTTATCTCCTTTTTTTGTGGTAGTTTGGATATAAATAATTTACTTTCTTATTTCAAGTAAAATAGATTTAAGTAATTGATTGATGTACTGATACAAAGTAACAACAGTAAATATGGAGGATATGTATTGAAATATTCATGAACTTGAATTTCATTCTACGAGACCTTTAATAATAACAAGACAAAATGTATAATCAGTCATACACGATTTTATTATGTAGGGATTTTGATAAATATGGCACATTCTTACTGGAGTTATGTTTGGAATATTATTTTTCCAGCAAAGAAAGATTATTAGTCGTACGGAATTGGGCATAATATCTATATATTTTAAAATATTTCCATATACGGAAAAAATTCGTATATTCGTTTAAATAATTATTAGAATTTGATCTTATATGGAGCTTAAAAACTACGAAAAAAAGTAAACTTTTTTTACATTTTAAACTGATTTTGCTTATTATGCACTCCAACACCATCAGTGGAGATAGAGGGTATATATAAGTTTGTCATTCCGTGTGTAACACCAAGAAATATTCTTCTGAGACCCAACAAAGTATATATATTCTGGATCCTTATAAAATTCTGAGTCGACTTTGATATGTCCGTCTGTCTGTCTGGTTAAAACACGTTCACGTTGAAACTAAGCCAAACAAATAGATCAAATTCACTGGAAATATTCATTATTATCCTAAGCAGTTTGCTATTAAAATGCGCAAAATTGGTTCACACCGAGAAAAGTTATGAATCAAAATTTAAAACAACCACAAAAAAAAATATGCATTTTTTACATATTAGGAAGTAATTTACTCGAAAACTATGCAAAATAATTCCATGAAAATCACCACAAATTCGTTTTTGTACAAGAGCCTGATCACTGCTGAAAATTGCCAGCATCGGTTCGGGAATATGTACCTCCCATACAAAAGTACATATTCCCGAAAATGGAGTTTTTGTTAATAATTTCCGTCGCAATATCGATATCTTCACAAAATGTTACAAATTAAAATCCTATGCCAATATAATTCATTCAGAGGAAAAATTTTTTGGATAGGTCCATAATTGGACATAGCTCAAATACATGGTCCCTTCACGAAAATCACTTAAACGCACATAATTCATTAATTAATTAAGATATCCATATAAAATTTGGTAAAAGTATTGCTCTCACATAAAGAAATATTACTATGAATTTTTTTTCCGATCGGTCTATAATTGGTAAAAGCTCCCATACAAAGTCCCCTCCCGAAAATCACTTAAACGTACATAACTCAAAAAATATTTATATCCATACATTTAGCAAAAATATTGCTTTATATACATACATAATAAATTACACTTTAAAATTTGTTTAAGTATCGGTCCATATTTCGTCACAGCTCTCATACTTAGTCCCCTCCAGAAAATCACTTTATAGATAATTGGACATAGCTCCCATAAAAGGTACTTTTACGAAAATATCTTGAAAGCACATTACTCATTACCAAATAAAGCTATTGAAAGATTTTCATACAAGGTTCCCTTCAGAAAATCACTTAAACACACATTACTTGTTACTAAATTACGATACAAAATTTGACTGAAATATAGATTTTATGTACAGAAATTAAGCTTAAAGAATATTTTACGATCGGTCTATAATTGATCATATCTCCCATACTAGGTCCAGCCCCTAAAAACGCTTTAATTGTATATAACTATTTGCATTATCAATTTGTGTAGAACAAATTTATATATGTATTTTGAAAATTCCTAAATCTTTCACACATATGCATACATGCAAATTACTAAATATCGCTATAAAAATGTAAAGAAAAAGGTGTTTGTAATGTTCAATAAATCTTGGAATTGTAATAGATTTAAATTTTGGGATTTTTCTATTTAAGACATGAGAACACTCATTTCTACAAATAATTAATAAATTAGAAATGTATAAATATAAAAGTAGCTGGTGGAGGGTATTTAAGATTCGGCCCAGCTGAATATAGCACACTAACTTGTTTTTAATATCAAACTGCATAGAACCACAACAAACATTGTTGATGCATTTGGTTAATATCTTTTGTGTATCTTTAACGTGAGCGTGTTTTTCACAGACAGACAAAAGAACATAGCTAAATCAACCCAGAATTTCACAAAAATATTTTTTGGTGTTACACACGGAAACAAGTTAGGGTGCTTTAATTATGTATCGATCTCGAAAAAAAAATAATATAATGATTTATATATTATATCGAATTTTATAGTGATTGATACATATACAGAACATATTTGTATTGAATTTTGTCTCGACAGCTTCATTTATCAGTTAAATATGCCCGTTTACTCGATTTTCGAAAGTGGACCTTATATGGAAGCTACGACAATTGTGAACCGATACAGATCTACTTTGATATTATGATTTGTATTCATATTATTTTTATTTGTGCAAAATTTTGTATTGATATATAAATATTTAAGAGAGTTACTAACGATAAACAAATTTTCGGAAATACATACCTTTGTATGGGAGATATGGGAAATTTTAAATTAATGAAAAAAAAATAACGTGTAAGAAAATTCATCGAATTATTTTTAGTACTTTCTAAAAAATCTCTTTAAGAATTAGAAAAAAAAACGTAATTTTTGTTAAGGAAGTCTGAAATTTTTACGTTGTAAAAATTTTTACGTTGTAAACCGATTTTGCTGAACCAAATGCTTAGAATAACAATGAATATTTCTAGTGAATTTGGCTAATTGATGTCATACTTTACAAACGACATCTTAATCACATTTAAAAATGCGATTATATATTTTTTGCTTTTATAAACCAAATATTTCCTTACAAATTAAAACCCAGTTAAAAGTGAGGAAAGAGATGTAAAAAAGTCACTACAAATAGCATATTCGAAGTACATAAAACTTTGGTGAAAACCCGATGAAATTTATATAAGCATGTCATTGAAAGAATATGGTTTGTTTTTGAAATCCAAATATCGAATTTGTAGTGCTTCTAAAAATAAGATTAGATGTAGTTCAAAGTCGTCAAAATTGAACAACATCCCTCCAATGACATGCTAATGTAAAATTCATAGGTTTTTCACCGAAATTGGAAGTACTTCAAGTATGTTATTTGTGGTGAAAATTCTAATTCTTTTTCCTTACTTTTTTTGCTGAGTTGGTTTAAACGTGAGCGTGTTTTACACAGACAGACAGACAGACAGACAGACAGACAGACAGACAGACGGACATATCTAATTCGAATATGAATTTTATATGAACCCAGAATATATACTTTGCTGGGTCTCAGATGAATATTTCTTGGTATTAAACTCGAAATGTCAAACTTATACATACTGTCTATCACCACTGATGGTGGTGGAGGGTATAAAAAAGCTAAAATGGCAGCACTTTCCGTCAGAACAGAATTTAATAATGATCCTGAATATTCATATATTTGTTTGTATCTTTTGCCAATTATTCAATATTTTCCAAATGAAATGACATTATAATCATATTTCAAGTAAATGTAAGCAATTTAATATCTTATTTTGTAATAAAAAGTGTTGCTGGGAATGTTAACAATTCAAATTATAGCGTTTTGTATTAGATTGTATACTTTTAATAATCCCCAGCAATAGTGAGTAATTAGTTCATGTATATTTTGAGTAATTTCCATTTTAAAGTCTAATATTTAGTTTTTGCTCTGAAATCATAATCCAATAAAACATATTTACTTTGTGTAGTTTACAAATTAAATTATACTATATATACATATACATATGCATGTATATAATGAAATTTTTCTAATAACAAATCATATGTATGGTATTCATTTGAATGTTCACAGACGTACATGTTAATAGTAGAAGTAGAAATGTATATCATAAAATTTTATTTGCATAGATTCTATGATATGTCAAATACGAGGTGCAGAACATATTTACATTTACAATATATTAAATCATTATATTTTGGGTATAAATTTAAAATCGTTAAAATTTCATTATCAACAGTACTAATTTCTGCAATACTCTTTTTTAACAACAAATATGAAGAAGATTTTATTTTATGTTAAATATTTGACAACTAATTGATAAAAAGTAATTTTGTTCATAATTTAATTCTGCACTAATTACAAAATTGGAATATTAAACATAAGAGAAGATATACAAAATTTTATAAATTAAATTTTATTATTTTATTTAACCAAATAAATAACACTACTTTGCAACGAATTTCCTCATGATATAAAACCTACATAAACAATTTTATGAGACTTCCTCACAAATCCATTAACAATGGTTTTAAGCCACAATTGAAATAACCTAAAATTTTAATGAATATATATTAACGAAATAGTATGAGTAAAAAATACTATTTCGTTAAAAATAACATGTTAGAGTGCTACGTATATTCGGCCCTGTCGAATCTTAAACACCCTCCATCAGCAAGATTATTTTGTTAAAACACATTTAACTATTTAATTTTAATATAACTCGACAAAAGTTTTGTTTCCGTAGTGAGGTAACTAAAATTGACCTCGTACGAGTGCTACGACTTATGGGCCGATTTTTCCGATGCCCAAATATCAAGAATAAAAATATTATCGGGCATCGGCAAAATCGAAATGAATGAAAGAAATTCTCTAAGTGATTTTTGAAACGATGTTGATGACTTTTTATAGGAGCTATATGCACAATTTTTTTTCTTAACAATCGTTTGCTTAAATTTTTATAAATATTTTTGTTTGGGTTTATAATGAGTTTGTTTGATTTTCACACAGATGGAAAATATTTTCTAACAAACACTTTATTAAAATAAATGTAATTTTCAGTCAATTTTTTTACTGATTCAATAAATGCTTTTGTTAGAGTTTTATTTTTTTGTCAGAATATGAAATACAAATGCGGACGAACATTTCTTAAGGGTCTGTAGGCCCTATCATTTAATAGTGAATTATGTGGTATTCAGTGATATTCAGAAATATGAATTTATTTTATCCCAAAAACTTTAATTGTCAATTTGCGTTTAAGTATAACGATTTATGTACATACATAATAAATGAAAATAAAATTTTACCCCAATTACTTTATTAATTAATGAAATATGTGCAATTAAGTATTTTTCGGAAGTAGACCTTATATTGGAGCTATGACCAATAATAAACCGATGCGGAAATTTAGTAAAATAATTTAATTGCACACAAAACATAAACAAGTTGAATTTTATCCTGTTAACTTTATAATTCGATGAAGTATATGTGTTTAAGTGATTTTCAGAAGTGGAAAATCACTTAATGGACCGATCCAGAAAAAAAATTGTAGAATGGTATATATTAGAGTATTCAATTATTCGGGTTTTTGTTGTATTCAGTTTATTCGACAAATAATTATTTAAGGTTTTACGTTAGCCGTTTAATAATCGGATAATTAAAATTAATCGGTTATTCGAACAAAAGGAAACTAAGTGTTACTATTGCGTTTTACAATAATTTTCTTCATATTACACCCTGTAACAATATTAAAAAAGCATTCACTTTCACATATAGCAATTCTGCGTACTCCGATTTTCATGTCCTTATAAAAGGATTTCAAATTTGAAGAACTACAAACAAATATTTAAAATAGTTATATGCATTTTATGATGCTAATATTGGTGTCAAATGGAAGCTGGTAATATGTACATTCTATCCATATTTATTATTTATATATATAGAAATTAAATTTAATAAGGTTTCATTTTCGATACAAAAAATTTTAACAACTTATTTGTGACAAATTTTCTTTAAGATTTCCAATTCTTTCTTGATGATCTTGATGATTTGAAATAAATTATATTATTTCGAAGCAGAGGCACTCACCTTCATTTGAAAAACTTTAAAGTCCTTTAAAGAGCCGATTATGAAAAACTAATGGTCCACAGTTTCCTGTACGCATAGATTTTTTCATGTTTGGAAATAACTTTTGCACGCTTTATAAACAAAATTATGATTTTCACTTCTTTCACTTTTATTTTATGTTTAGTTCTTCTCAAATATTATAAACCATTCCTGTTTATGTGAAATGCTTTTCTATATAAAGAAAGTACTTTTAAGATTTTCAACGAGTTCTAGAATTCATACGTTCCCTTAAACACTAGTTCATCTATAACTGTTGCTGAAGAACTTATTGGAAATAGTTGAGAACACAACAATGTTCCGAAAAAACTTGTTGTAGAAATAAAGGCTATATAATTATTTCCATGATTTCTTTTCAAAAATCATCAAATAACTTTTTTTTTATTTAAGAAAAATTATTAAGAAATTAAGAAAAGAAGAAAATTTATAATAAAAATGTTCAATTATGTAGAAACTATATGGTAATTTTACTGCTAAATAGTGAGTTTTTCTTAATCGGTTAATTGATAGAAATTATTCGATTTATTCGTTATTTGAAATTTGACAATTATCATTTATTCGAACGATTAATCGTAAAAAATTAATCGATCGACGATTAATCGTTTGAATACTCCAGTATATATGTACACAAAACTTATTCAAGTCGAATTTTATTCTGATAACTTAACAATTCAATGAAATATATGCGTTTAAGTGATTTTCGGAACGGGTCGTTATATGGGAGCAATGATCAGGAAAAAACTTGGAGGAAGGGTTTATGTGTACACAAAACATATTCCGGTTCAATTTTATCCCGATAACTTTATGATTCAATAAAATATTAGCGTGATTTTCGTAAGTCGACCTTTTTATACCCACCATCAAAAAAGATTGATTTTGTCATTCCGTTTGTAACACATCGAAATATTGGTCATAGACCGATAAACGTATATATTCTGGGTCCTTATTAAATTCTAAGATGATCCCGCCATGCCCGTGCGTCCGTCTATCTGTAAAAATCACGATAGAGACTACACGGGAGGAGCTAGACAGTTCTAATTTTTCATAAATATTGCTAGGGTTTGTTTGAAATAAAGAACGGGCAATATCGGTAACAACCCCCTCGAAAGAGCTCAGTCCATTATTGACTTATTTCATATTCCAAATATCACCCTGATGTTTATAGGGGTGCATTCCTTTCCTAGAATAATTTTCTGAATGATAAATCGATTTTCATCTATGTACAGGTAATTTTCTGAATTCTCCTATCAAATGAGTGGTACGGTCAATTACTGACTTATCATAACTTTTTGTAGACCGAATTTGTTTCATATAAATCTTGTTTACATTGAATATCATCGCTGTACTTTTATACCAGTAATTAGCGTTAATGTTATTTTCTGAAAGCGTCTTATTAGTTAGGAAGATTAACATTCGTATAAAAGTTTCTTATGTCGAATTGCATAATTTGTTTTTTTTTAGCCATTTTCTGAAGGGATACTCATATGGAGATTAAATAAATTATGGACTGATTCTCATAAAAGTCGGTAGAGATATTGTCTCATATGGAACTTTGTTAATTCGAAATTTTATCGCCATACTTGTACTTATAAAATATTTATGACCGTTAAAGTTTTTTGGGTTCCACATGTATATGGGCTATACGAAAACATGGACCGATATTAGCCATTTTCAATATCAAACTAACCTTAACAAAAGGAAATATTTGTGCAAAATTTCAACTATCTAGCTACTCCCATCGGTCTCTATTGTGATTTTAACAGACTGACGGACGGACGAAGGGACATGGCTTGCTCGTCTTAGAATTTAATATGGGCCCAGAATATACATAGTTTTGTGGGTCTATGAGCAATATTTCAAGGTATTTTTTGATGGTGGGTAAAGAAAACTTTAGCCAAACACCTATAATATAGCTATACAATTTATTGAAAAAAATATGTTTTTTTCCCAATTCTTATGTAGTTTTACGAAAACTACCAATGTTATGAAAAATTTTGTCGCATTTTTTTACCCAGAGATAAATTTTGTTCCATAATCATATAGACCTAAATGAGTTGGCTCCTTTGTACTCATGAATCTAACTTCCAAATGGAACTATACTTAATCTAATTTTTTAAGCTTACGACAAATGTTATAAATGTAATAATTTAATTTAACTTTTATATTGGAATATAAGTAATTAAAAATATTGGTGTACGTGTTGTCTATATACAAATAGTATTTTACAATTAAGGAGCATACATATACATATATATGTATAATATATTAACATATCGATGTAATCATATCAATTTAAATTTAAAGTGGCAATCATACAATCAATTTGCAACTATCGATGTAAATGTTAAAAATGCAGTGTAGTTAATATTATATTAAAATTTTTAGATAAAAGTGCATTTGGTTGATTCCGAAATTATTAAAATGAAATTGTTATAAAAAATGGAAAATATGCTTTTCTCAAACGTGATTTGGTCTAAAAATCGCATACCATATTAGAATTTTAATTTAGTTTGGAGCGTTAGTAATTTTCTGAAAAAGACCTTATAAAAGAGATATACACTTACACTTCTATAAATTTATGTAGATTATTTTCATATTTCATATTTTTAGTCTGTCGAATAATTTGCTACACACTGTTAGTAATTGTATTTACTTAAATACAATAATGATAAATAATAACAAATGAATGATGATAATATGTTTAAAACAATTCAATATCGCTATTGTTTATTGATATTTATATTAACACATGATTGAATTAAATACTCTATTACATTTATACATATTGGTCGATAAAATGCGAAGAAAGTCCTATTAATAAACTTTTAGCAGTACGTGACATTTTTAAAAAAAACAACAAGTGAGAATGTTTTATTCAGCTGTGCCGAATCTTATATACCCACCATCAAACTGTATGCCAAAAAAGAAATGTTTTCCCATAATCATCAGGGTGATATTTGGAAAATGACTAACAAAATATTAATTTTTTAACACAAAACATTTTTGTTAAATTTTTAAACCGTGGGTGTATGAGTAATTTTCTGAAAAATTTTGTAAATAGATTGTTTTGTGTAGAATTTATTTATGTCAAATTTCATCGCTATACTCGTGTTTTAAAATAAGGAAATCTCGTATTTTAATAACCAAAAATCTTTCCTTAAGGAAACTTTTCAAAGGAGACCTTATATGAGGGATAGCGTCATTTATGGTCTGTTCTTAAAAAAAATTTATAGAGAAGTTTTGGGTCGTAAGAAACTTTTGTGTACGCATTTCATCGATTTAGTCGAATTTTTAGGCCAGTGCAGTCCTACCCGCATATGATGGTAGGGTTTATTGCTACATGCGTATATAGTAAGAAGCGTAAAAGTAATTTTATGAAGCGGTAGGGTAATTTATGGACCGATGATCATTAAATTTAGTAGATAAAGTTTGGCTCGAATAAAACTTACGTGTGTCGAATTTCGTCACTATATTTGTATTTTTAAGTCAGTAATAAGCGTTATAGGTTTTTTCAGATGGGGACCCTATGTGGAGGGTAGAGAAGTTTTGGCTTGTAAGAAACTTACTTATACCGAATTTAATCGTTATACTCGAATATTTAGGCCTAAAATGTTTGTTAATGTCATTTTCTGAAGAGGACCTTATGTGGGGGTGTATGGTCAAATATAAATATGAATGTCATCGCTTTACTCGTACTTCTAAAACAGTTATGAACGTTTAAGCTGTTTTTTGGAGGTCCATTTGTATGGGGCCTATCCGAAAACGTGAACCGATATTATCAAACTTTATCAATAGTGAATGTTTGTACAAAATAGCTCCTCCCGTGTGATCGTAATTTCAACATGGTTTATGACCAATATTTCACTGTGTTACAAACGGAATGATAAAATCAATACACCCGTTTTGATGGTAGGTATAAAAATTTATTTAGGGTTAACCTTAAACATTTTTTTAATTTATGAATTAATAAAATTTTTTAAATACAAAGGTATAACTTAAATTATTATTTTGTAGTCCAAAGTTCTTGTGTTTGGGATTCCTAATTTATTTAACATGTATACATGCTACTCAAATATATACTTTCTGGGGAAAGCCTAACATTAAGTTAGATGTGCGTGACGAATTTTAAAATAAGATTTTTTATTTGTTTACAGATATACATATATTTATGTATGTTCATATTACGAACAAATAACGAAATTATAGTTTAAATGTAAGATTGTCAATATGTTTGTATCATTACCAGATAACAATTTTAAATGTCATTACGAATTTATTAATATGTATATCATGTTGAAGCGGTATGGTGTATCGTATCTTGTAAAACGAAAGATTGCCTTACTAGTCGAATGGAATTATAATAACGAACTAAATTTTAATAATTTCTATTGCTTTGTTTTGATGTAAACCTGGTTTACATAGGTCGACGATACTGATAGCACAATAGAGACCTTGGCATGTGCAAAAACTTTGCACAAGATCGTTCTCTTAAAAATAGGGGAAAATAAATTGCCAACTATTGGAAAAAATCAGAAATTGATTCTGAGCCAATTGGTAAGTTGTGTGAGGTCCAATATTTTTGGGTGTTACAAACATCAGCACAATCGCATAATACCTTTCTACTGTAGTGGTCTAGGGTATAAAAATAAAAAAAACAATGTTGTATTCGGCTGTGCCGAATCTTATATACTCTTGATGGTGAGTATATAAGATTCTGTATGTCGTAAAAGGAATGATTCCATATAATCATCAGGGTGATATTTGGAATATGACTTAAATCAATTTTTAACAGTGAGCGTATGAGTAATATTCTAAATTTAATTATGAAGTGATAAATTTATAAAATTGTGTACATAGATTTAGTTTTGTATAGAACTTGTTTATGTAAATTTTTATCGCTATACTCGTATTTTTAAATAAGAAAAACTCGTATTTTATGTAACGTTCTTTCTATAGTCATTTGCAAAAGTGGACCTTTTGGGGTTATTTATTTTCTGAAGGTCCACTTGTATGGGGACTACCCGAAAATGTGGACCAATATTTTCTATATTTTTAACTCCAAACAAAGCCTATCAGTAGAGAATATTTATACAAAAATCGTTGGATTATTCATAAAAAACAATTTTTTTTATATCGAATTTTATCATAATAGCTTAAAATCAATGAAATAGCGCATTCACATCATTTCAGAAGTGGGCCACCTAAGCGACTTATAACAAAAAATATGCCGATTCAGAAAAAAATATTTAAGAGGAATTTTATCTCGATAATACAATGAATAATATTCGTTTGAGTGATTTTTGGAAGTAGACCTTATATGAGAGCCAATTGTGGGCCTATCTGGAAAAAATTCGTAAAGTGATTTATGTATATGAAAACGTAACATTTTTGTTTTAAATTTAATTTATAAGAGCTATGACCAATAATAGACGGTAAGATCGGGATAAAATAGAATGGTTTATATGTACACAAAACATAAAACAAATTTTATTCTTATAACGTTATAATTTATTTTCTGAAGTGGACCTTATATGAGAGCAATGAACAATTGTGGGCCGATCTGGAAAAAAAAAATAGTAGATTGATTGATACATATATAGAAGAAATTCGTATCAATGAAATATGCCCATTTAGGTGATTTTCTGAAGTGGACTTTATATAGGAGCTATGATCAATTGAGGCCCGATTCCAAAAAATTTAGTAGAGTGACTTATACATATATGAAACATATTCGAGTTAAATTTTATCTCGCTGGTTTTATTTGTCAGTATGTCCATTTAAGTAATTTTCGTAAGTGGGCCTTATATGGGAGCTTTGACAAATTGTGAACCGTGACCAATTGTGTGTGACAAAATTTATCGAATTATCTTCTGTAGCTTTTGAGAAATCTCCTTAAGAAATATAAAAAGGATTAATTTTTTGGAGCTAGTCTGAAATTTTTATTCATAACTTTTTACGTTGTAAAGCGATTTTGCTGATTTTCAATACCAAACTGCTTAGGATAACAATGAATATTTACGGTGAATTTGTTCTATTTATTTAGCTAAGTTTTTACGCGTGTTTTAAACAGACAGACAGACTTACATATCTAAATTTACATTTATTTGCATAAAACCCTCTATGGCAAAATTGTCGATCCTTATTAAATTTTACAAAGAGATTTAAGTTCCTAAATAACATTTTTGTGCCGAATTTCACCACTATATATACACACAGAAAAAAGATCGATTGGAAATCGGTGATAAATATTTAGTTAAATTAACTAAAATTGTATCGCTGTTATTAAAAATCTGTAAAATTAACTAATTTTCTATATTACTTACTAAAAAACCACAATTATAATGGAATTGCGGTTTCAACAATTTTCATATCAATAATTTGAACTGAATTGTATCGGTTATTAATTTTTTTATGAATTCAGTCAATGAAGCCGACTTTTATTTAGAATTAAAACGTAAGAACATCAAATATAAGTCGCTGCAACCGAAAAATAGTAGAAAGTAAAAAATATTGAGCACTGCAATCAATTATCAATTGAAAAAAATATTTAAAATTTAATTACGGTTAAAGGAACTAAATTCGATGTTCGTAACCGATTAAGAGGTAATAATAGTTGACGTATACAAAAATAAATAAAACAAAATGAATTTATAATTAAAAAAATCGAAAAACGTTTGAGGATTACTTTATGTGAAAAAATCAGATTAAAAAAGGTAATGTTTAATATATGTTATATCTTATAATCTTTTTTGTGTTATTTTTCCATTAGTGTTAATAATTTTGCAGCTGCGGAAAGGTGTGAAAGGTAGTACCTTATAGACATGTTGGACAGGATAAAGAACAAAATCCCTGGCACATAAACATAGCGTTTACCACCAAATTATCAAAACTAAAGGCAAAAGTAGTATTTTTATTAAAATAAGTTTTGTACGTTTATATAAATTTATATATTTTGAAAATATTTTAAATAAAATGAAATATATTTTAAAATACACAAAATCCACAAATTGGTTTTCAATAAATAATATATTAGTTGCAAATACCAAAAATTTCAATCCACATTACCGAATAATAAACAAAAATAGTTGTGTACACAATATATTTAGTAATAGTAACGCAATTTTTCAATAATTACAATCGAATTTTGGTATAGTTGTGAGAACCGGCTGAATTCGATTGGAAACAAATTCGGTTATCATAACGAATCTGTTTTCTCTGTGTACTTCTTTTAGACAGTTATGTGCGTTTTCTGGCTAGTTATAAGAGTTAAGGTCATTTTCTGAAGGGGACCTTATATAGGGGCTAGACAAAATCGTTTCAATACCAAACAACCTGCATTAACTTAAAATAGCTGTGCAAAATTTCTGCTCTGTAGCTATTCCCGTTTGGACTCTATCGTCTTTTCAACAGACAAACGGACGGACATGGATAGTTGGCTGGTTCGGCTTAGAATCTAATAAGGACCCAGAATATATATACTTTTATGGGTATTAGACGAATTTTTGATGTGTTACAAACGAAATGACAAAAACAATATACCCCCCATGTTTTTTGATGGTGGGTAAAAAACGGTAAAATTTGTATATTGTATATACCATTAAAAGTATTATTTATTTATTAGAATATAACAGTTAACAACTACACAGAGAAAACAGATTCGTTGTGATAACCGAATTTGTTTCCAATCGAATTTAGTCGATTCTCACAACTATACAAAAATTCGATTGCAACTATTGTAAAATTTGGTTACTATTACTGAATATATGGTGTACACAATTTTTTTTATTTATTATTCGGTAATCTGTATTAAAATTATTGGTATTTGTAACTAAAATATTATTAATTAAAAAACAATTTGTGGATCGTGTGTATTTTTAAAATATTTTTATTTTTAAAATATTATTTTGTTTAAAATATTTACATTACAATATGTATAAGCTTACAAAACTTGTATATAAATATAAAATAAGAACTTCTTCCCTTTAGTTTTAAGATTTTGGTGGTAATAAACATAGATTTTTATGTTTCAGGGATTTTGCTTCTCTTTCTGTCAAACATTTTCAAAGGAACAATAGCTTTTCACGCCTTAACGCTGCTGCAAAATTATTAAATATTATAGAAACATAACATAAAATAGATTATAATATATAAAACATTAAACATTACCTTTTTTATCCAAATTTCTGCATTAATTTATTCCCAAATATAAATCGATTTTTTTATTTTAAATTATAAATTTGTTTATTTTTGTATACGTCAACTATAATTACCAATTAATTGGTTGTAAACATCGAATTTGGTTCCTTTAACCGTAATTAAATTTTAAATAATTTTTTCAAATGATAATTGATTGCAGTGCTCAATATTTTATACTTTTAACAGTTTTTCGGTCACAGCAACTAATATTAGATGTTCTTACGTATTAATCCTAAATAAAAGATGGTTGCTTTTACTGAATTAACAAATAAATATAATAACCGATACAATTCAGTTCAAATTATTAATTTGGAATTTGTTACAACCACAATTCGATTATTATTATACTTTTTTAATACTGAATATAAAAAATCAGTTAATTATACAGTTTTTCTATAACAGGGATACAATTGTAATTAATTTAACTAAATATTTATAATGATAATCGATTTTCAAACGATCTGTTTTCTGTATATATACATCTTAAATTGTGTATAATTGTGTATTGTTATTTTAATATTTTTATGTTTTTCTTAAGAGAAGAGATTGTTGTAGTGCAAATGATTTTAATCTGATGTATTTATTCTCATCTTGCTTAACTCTTCCGGTTGAAACATATGTTCAAAATTTATTATTTATGAAACCGCAGCCACGTCCACCAACTATCTCGACATTATTTTCCGGCTAATATAATATGTTTACGCATCAGGATATATTTACATTTTTATGGCAACATATGCATATATATGTACATTAGAACGACTCACAAAAATGGTGATTAAGTTACCCCCTTTAAAATATTCCCTCTTATATAATATGATGTTACCTAAAATATATTGGGTTTAGTGTTATTCGTTCGTGAGCTGTTCAGTTTTCAAGAAAATATCCTATGGGGTAAACGATGTTCAATTCAATATTTTACCTAGTTTCAAAAAATCTTTGTTTTGTTTTTTCAAACGATGCTCCATGTTGGTTGGATATATTGTTTCAAAACAAAACTGAAATTTAAAAAAAAAAAATAATAAATCAAAAATACCTTTTTAATATGGTCCAGCTTACCAACGGACATCGCTTGACATAAAAATTTTGAAAATCATCATAAAACAAAGCGAGGTAAATTTTTAGTTTTTATACAGAATGAGTCGGTCTAAGGGACATATATTAATACATTGTACGTACATATAGTGCTATTTAAAATGAGATTAATATATATATTTTTGTTTTGGTTTTCAGTGCAGCTTAACTTTGTCCTGTTAACAGCCAAATACTAAAATTTTTCGTCAACTTTCTGTAAAATACCCTTTTGCAACTTTTCAATTCTATCTAAATTATGTAAAATACAATACATATAATCCAATGTTATGTTGCATTTCTCCTGTTTACATGTTATGTATTCATATGTACATATTTTTTGTGGATGGAAGGAGAAAGTTTCATTCCACAGTTATGTTACTAACATATATGAATGTATGTATTACTCCTCTGGTCATATGCATAAATATGCAATGTAGATGTTAGATTTGTTTACCATTTATGTGGATGTTATGATGGTAAAGTCTAAATAAAATCATAAAACATAAATTACTTATTAATAGAACATTTACATTTACTACAATACTTATACAAATCTTTATCCTTTCCTGCGGTTATAGTGAATAATATACTTTTATTCTTAAAAAATAATTCATATTCTTATACGTTGCGATATACAATATTTTTTGTTTTACCCACTTAAAGATTTTAAAAATTTTAACAACAATAGTTTTCCAGATTAACAATATATTACATATGAGAGATGGCAAAAAAATTATTGTAAGTTCTAACTATGAACAGTTGGAATTGTCTAACAGTTTTCAAGATATAAGAAATTTTTTATTTAATTCATATATGTTTTGCCAAGCCCCCCATTAAGAGTCCGTTCGTTATTTTCTAAATGTTCACATGAATGTCGATGTTATTCATAAAAAATTTTAAGATTCTAGCTCTAATAGATTCTCAGATATACGAATTTTTCTATTTTATTTATATGGTGCTCCAAGCCCCCATAGTAGTCCGCCAATTTAATACCAAAAATCAATTACATTGATGTTAAAATTATTTGTGCAAAATTTTAAGATTCTAACTGTAACAGTTTCCATGACAAACGAATTTTTGTGTTTAATTTATATGGAAGGTGCCACTCCGCCTAACGCTAGTCCGCCCACTCTTTATCCCAAATAATCATATTGATACTAACATGCCTCCGACAAAATTTGAGGAATCTAACTGTTATATTATTTCAATATAAACATTTTGTTCATTTAATTAATATAGGAGGTGCCGCTCCCCTCATGGATAGTCTGCCAATTTATTTCACAAAATGTTTACATGGATGCTGAAGTTATTCGTGCAAAATTTTAAGATTCTAACTGTAATAGTTTCCAAGATAAAAGAATTTTTGAATTTAATTTATATGGGAGGTGCCACGCCCCATA
The DNA here is from genome assembly GCF_022045245.1 of Lucilia cuprina. Classification (NCBI taxonomy): domain Eukaryota; kingdom Metazoa; phylum Arthropoda; class Insecta; order Diptera; family Calliphoridae; genus Lucilia; species Lucilia cuprina. The sequence continues at coordinate 34,392,783 of NC_060950.1, forward strand.
ACAATAATCTGCCCACATTTTATTCTAAATAATCATATTGACACTAAAGTGGTTCCGACAAAATTTGAGGATTCTAATTGTTATATTATCCTAAGATAAAAACAAGTTAGAGTGCTATATTCGGCTGTGCCGAATCTTAAATACCCTCCACCAGCTACTTCTATGTTATTACTTTTCTAATTGATCAAATATTTGTAGAAATAAGTTTTCTCATGTCTTTAATAGAAAAAATCCCAATAGTTAAATCTATTACAATTCCAAGATTCATTGAACATTATAAAATTAGTAATTTGCATGTTTGTATGTGTGTGGAAGATTTATAGATTTTCAAAATACAAATACATATATAATTTTGTTCTACACAAAATTTTGTTCAACACAAATTGATAATGCTCTTTAAATACGGTTAAAGCGCTTTTAGGGGCTGGACCTAGTATAAGAGAAATAGAAGTATACAAAACTATTATTTTTGCCAAATTATGTATCAATAGCTTTCGTAAAAGGACTTTGTATGGGAGCTATGACCAATTATGTACATAAAGACAATATTTCAGAATTATACTTGGTAATAAATATTGTGAATCTAAGTGATTTTCTGGACCTAGTATGAGAGCTATGACGAAATATGGACCGGTCATAAAACAATTTTATAGTGAATTTATGTACATAAGAGCAATGTTTTGCTAAATGTATGGATATAAACATTTGGTTATGAGTTATGTGCGTTTTTTCTGATTTTCGGAAGGGAACCTTGTATGTGTGTTTTTCTAAAACGGACCTTATATGGGAGCTATGATCAATTGTGGACCGTCCGGAAAAACATTTCACAATGTTATTTCTCTGTATATAAGCAATACTTGTACCAAATTTTATATCGATATCTTAACTTAGTAATGAGTTATGCACGTTTAAAAGAGTTTCGGTAGGGGACCTTGTATGGGAGCTATGACCAAATATGAACCGATCGGAAAAATCTTTCTTTGTAATATTTCTGTATATAAGAGCAATATTTGTACTAAACTTTACATCGATATCTTAATTGAATAATGATTTTCGGGAGGGGACCTGATTTTCGGAATGGACCTTGTATGTGAGCTATCACCAATTATGGACCGATCCAAAAAAGCTTTCATTGTAATATTTCTATATATAAGAGCAATACCTGTACCAAATTTTACATCGATATCTTAATTTAGTAATGAGTTATGTGCGTTTAAGTGATTTTCGGGAGGGGACCTTGTATGGGAGCTATGACCAAATATGGACCGATCCAAAAAAGCTTTCATAGTAATATTTCTGTATATAAAAGCAATAATTGTACCAAATTTTATATCGATATCTTAATTTAGTAATGAGTTATGTGCATTTAAGTGATTTTCGGGAGGGGACCTTATATGGGAGCTATGACCAAATATGGACCGATCCAAAGAAACTTCCATTGTTATATTTCAGTATATAAAAGCAATACTTGTACCAAATTTTATATCAATATCTTGATTTAGTAATGAGTTATGCGAGTTTAAGCGATTTTCAGGAGGGGACCTTGTGTGGGAAGCTATGACCAATTATAGACCGATCCAAAAAAGCTTTCATTGTAATATTTCTGTATATAAAAGCAATACTTGTACCAAATTTTATATCGATATCTTAATTTACTAATGAGTTATGCGAGTTTAAGTGATTTTCGGGAGGGGACCTTGTATGGGAGCTATGACCAATTATGGACCCATCCAAAAAATTTTTCCTCTGAATAAATTCTATTATCATAGAATTTTAATGTCTAAAATTTTTTGAAGATATCGACATAACGACGGAAGCTATTAACAAAAAACCAAATTTCCGGTAATATGTACTTTTGTATGGGAGGTATATGAAATTGTGGATTGATTCTGGCGATTTTCCACAGATATTAAGCTTTTGTGCGGAAACGAATGTATGCCGATTTTTATGGAATTATCTTCCATAGTTTTTGAGAAAATTACATCAGAATGTGTAAAAAATGCTTATTTTTTTCGAGGTTGTTTCAAATTTTGATTCATAACTTTTCCCGATGAGAACCGATTTTGCCCATTTTCAATAGCAATCTGCTTAGGATAACAACAAATATTTTCGGTGAATTTGGTTAATGTCCTTGGCTTAGTTTTAACGTGAGCGTGTTTTAGGCAGACAGACGGACAGACAGACGGACATAGCTAATTCGACTCAGAATTTCATAAGGACCAAGAATATATATACTTTGTTGGGTCTCAGATGAATATTTCTTGGTGTTACACACGGAATGACAAAGTTATATATACCCTCTATCACCACTGATGGTGGTGGAGGGTATAAAAATTGATTTAATTAATATGGGAGGGGCTACTCCTCTCATGGGTAGTTCGAAAATTTATTACCCAAAATGTTTACATGGATGTTAGAATTATTCATGCAAAATTTTAAGATTGTAACTGTAATTGTTTACAAAATAAACAATTTTTTTTTAAATTTATATCGGAGGTGCCGCTTCCCTCATGTGTAGTCCGCCAATTTATTACCCAAAATATTTACGAGGATTTCAAAGTTATTCATGCAAAATTTTAAGATTCTAGCTGTAATAGAGTCCAAGATAAACGAATTTTTGTATTTAATTAATATGGGAGGTGCCACGCCCCCTAACGCTAGTCCGCCAATTTTTATCCTAAATAATCATATTGACACTGAAATGACTCCGACAAAATTTAAGGACTCTAACTGTTATATTATCTCAAATATACGAATTTTATATTTTCTTAACATGGGCGTGGCTCATCGCCCACTTCAAATTTCAAAAAGTAGCCCATTACGTTTAGTGGTCTAGACCGTTCAAACATACAAACAAACACACATTCAAATGAAATTTCAAAATAACAAGTTAGAGTGCTATATTCGGCTGGGCCGAATCTTAAATACCCTCCACCAGCTACTTTTATATTTATACATTTCTAATTTATCAAGTATTTGTAGAAATTTATTCAACATTACAAACGCCTTTATCTTAACATTTTTATAACGCATAGCGATATTTAGTAATTTGCATGTATGTGTTTGAAATATTTAAGGATTTTTAAAATACATATGTATATAATTTTGTTCTACACAAATTGATAATGCAACTAATTAAATACTATTAAAGCGTTTTTAGGGGCTGGACCTAGTATGGGAGATATGATCAATTATAGACCGATCGTAAAAGATTCTTTAAGCTTAATTTCTGTACATAAAATCAATATTTCAGTCAAATTTTGTATCGTGATTTAGTAACAAGTAATGTGTGTTAAAGTGATTTTCTGAAGGGAACCTTTTATGGAACCGATCGTGAAAAAATCTTTCAATGGCATTCTTTGGTAATGAGTTATGTGCTTTCAAGAGATTTTCGTAAAAGGACTTTTTATGGGAGCTATATCCAATTATGTATATAAAGAAAAAATTTTTAAAATTATGTATCTATATCATTATATGGTATTGAGTATTGTGAATTTAGGTGATTTTCTGGAGGGGACCTAGTATGAGAGTTATGATGAAATATGAACCAATCGTAAAACAATGGTATAGTGTTATTTATGTATGCATATAAGAGCAATATTTTGCTAAATGTATGGATATAAATATTTTTTAATGAGTTATGTACGTTTAAGTGATTTTCGGGAGGGGACCTTGTATGGGAGCTTTGACCAGTTATGGACCGATCGAAAAAATCTTTCACTGTAATATTTATATGCATATGAGCAACACTTATACCAAATTCGATATCTTAATTAAGTAATGATTTATGTGCGTTTAATTGATTTTCGAAAGGGGACTTTGTATGGGAGCTATGACCAATTATGGACCGATCGGAAAAAAATTTCACATTAATATTTCCTCATGTGAGGGATATACTTGTACCAAATTTTATTTGGATATCTCAATTAAGTAATGAATTATGTGTGTTTAAGTGATTTTTGGGAATGACCTTGTATGGAAGCTATGTCCAATTATGAACCCATCCAAAAAAATTTTACTGTGAATGAATACCTTTGACTTAAGATTTTAATTTTTAAAATTTTGTGAATATATCAAAATTGCGACGAAAGTTTTTAACAAAAAACCCATTTTCCGGGAATATGTACTTTTGTATGGAAGGTATATGAAATTGTGGACCGATGCTGGCAATTTCCAGCAGGAATTATGCTCTTGTGTTGGAACGAATTTGTTGTGATTTTCATGGAATTATCTTGCATAGTTTTGGAAAAAATTTCACCAGAATGTGTAAAAAACCGATTTTGCCCATTATTAATACCAAACTGCTTAGGTTAATAAAGAATATTTCAAGTGAATTTGGTCTATTTGTTTGGCTTAGTTTTGACGTGAGCGTGTTTTAAACAGACAGACAGACGGACATATCTAAATCGACTCAGAATTTTAAAAGGATCCAGAATATATATACTTTGTTGGGTCTCAGATGAATATTTCTTGGTGTTACACACGGAATGACAAACCTATTTATACCCTCTATCACCACTGATGTTGGTGGAGGGTATAAAAATAAAAAAATAATTAATTTTTTTAGAGTTTTTCTTGGGAGGAAATTGTACTAAATATATGGAAAATAATCAAAATTAATCCTTAAAAATAATCAACTAATTTTTTGATTGATTTTTTTTAATTTTCATTAATTCCAATTAATCCCTGATTATTTTTAGATTATTTTTATTCGTAATCAATAATTAATTAAAAAAAAAATAAATAATCGTTAATTAATTATTAATTATACCTATTTAATAAAAATAATCTAAATAATAATGATTAAGATTACTAATCATTATTTTACAGCTATGGTTAAAAGTATATAAGTAGAAATTACTTTTGTTTCTTCATTTGAAAAATAATAATTTTACTGCGTTACATATTTCGTCCCTTTTTGATTTTTTGGAATAATGATATAACTAATTGAAACTTCTAAGTAAAGATATATTTATTTTTAAATTTTCTTAAAGTTAGTTATGGACCTTATAAAAAAACACGAAATCCTCTTTGTACCCATTTTAATTTAATTTTTCTAAAATATATGCTTTGCCTGATGACAGCAAAGCATAAACTATACATAACTAACCGTTAAGTTTAAATTACCTACATGCCTGTTTCACCCTCCCCCCTGGTCCAACGTTCACAACGAATCTTTCCCAACACATATTTCTGACATTTTAAAATCTAAATCGAAAGTATTTTGCTTTAGAACAGACAAAACCATTTTTTAATTATAAAACAGTACTTTTGGCCATTTTACATCATTTCTCCCTTTTTTTCATGTTTTGACCTTTCACAACGGAAATTTACAATTTAAATTTCTTTGGCAATGAGTTGTATGCATTTAAGTGTTTTTCTAAAGATAACATTGTTCGGGAGCTATAACCAATTATGGACTGATCAAAATGTTACATTGACTTTTCTGTGCATAAAAGTAATTTTTTATCTTCATTATATAATTAGTAAGGTGCGTTTAACCTTATGTAGAAGATATGAAAAATTGTTGGCGAAAAGGAAAAAACTAACAGTTACATTTGTCTATAAGTGTGATATTTTTGTAAAATTTGTAAAAATATCTTAATTAGGTAATGAGTTATGGCTACTTTCGGAAGGGAACCTTGTATTGCAGCTATGACCGATCGGAAAAAAAATTTATGTTAACATTTATGTAGATAAAAATTATATTTGTGCCAAGAATTATGACATAAAACTATAATTTGTAAAATTTTGTAAAGATGTCGATATTGTAACGGAAGTTATTAACAATAAACACATTTTCCGAGAATAAGTATGTACATTTGTATGGGAGGTATATGAAAACGTGAACCGATTTTTCCGATTTTTAACAATGTTGATTCTGGCACCAGGGATGTAGCTCTGACAAAATTCATAAATTTATCTGCAGTAGTTTTTGTAAAAAATACAAATAAATATTTGAAAAATCGACATTTTTCGGGGTTGTCTTAAATTTTTACTCATAACTCTGAAACTATTTCATTGATCTTGCTGATTTTCTATACCAACTTGCTCAAGATAATGTTGAATATTTTGAGTGAATTTTGTTGAGTTTCATTGCTTTGTTTTAACGTGAGCGTGTTTTATCAGACAGACAGACCGACGGACAGACGGACATATCTAGATCGACTCAGAATTTCATAAGGATCAAGAATATATATACTTTGTTAGGTCTTAGATGAATATTTCTCAGTGTTACAAACAGAATGACAAATTGATATATACCGTATATCACCAACGATGATGGTGGATGGTATAACAAGTGATAGTATTATATTCTCATATACCCACCGTCAAAACGTCTACCATATAGGTACTGTAAAAGGAATGCTCCTCTTTAAACATCAGGGTGATATTTGCAATATGACTTAAGTCAATTATGGACTGAGCTCTTTTGAAATAACAAAATATTATTTTTTAAATTTTTAAACCGTGAGAGTATGAATAATTTTCTGAAGAGGACCTTCATATGCGTCAATTATAAACCGATACTTATGAAATTGTGTACAAAGATTTCATTTTGTATAGAACTTGTTGAAGTCAAATTTCATCGCAATACTCGTAGTTTAAATAAGGAAAGCTCGTATTTTTTTATAACCAAAATTTTTTTCTGAAGAAAACCTTTTATAAGGGCTAGGGTCAGTTTGGGTGAATTACTCACACATTTTGCGAATTTCATAACTCATGTTTTTAAGGCACTAATTATCACATACAATTTAGTAAAGAGATTTTGGCTCGAGAGAAACTTAATAGTGTAAAATTGTATTTCACTATTCGTATTTTTAAGTCAGTAATGGGCTCATATAAGAGTTATTTGTGTCGAATTTCGTCACTATATTCGTATTTTTGAGCCAGTAATGAGCATTTAAGTAATTCACAGGAGGGGACCTTATATGGGGATTAGGGTCTTTTATGGGCCGAACCTTAAAAAAATTGGTAGAGAGAGTTTGGTTCATAAGAAACTTAGTTGTACCGAATTTCATCGCTATACTCGAAATTTAAGGCCAGTAAAAAGTGTTAAAGTCATTTTCTGAAAGGGACCTTATATGGGGGGAATAATAGAGCTTTTGGCTCGCATTAAACTTATGTGTGTCGAATTTTATTGCTTTATTTGTATTTTTAAGACGGTAATGAGCATTAAAGTCATTTTTTGAAGGGGACCTTATATGGGGGGGTTGGGTCAATTATGAACCGATCCATATATAATTTTCTAGAAAGATTTTGACCCGCAATGAACTTATGTGTGTAGAATTTCATTGTTATATTCTTATTTTTAAGCCAGAATTATCGTTATAGTTATTTTACGGATCTTATATGGACGGTAGGGTAAATTATGGACCGATACACAAAAAAATTTGGTAGATAGATTTTGACTCATATGATACTTATTTTTTTCGAATTTCATCTCTATACTCGTGCTTTTAAAGCACATATACTCTTTAAAGCTGTTTTTGGAGGTCCTCTTGTATGGTGGCTATCCGAAAATGTGGAATATTGCTCGTTTTCAATACCAAACAAACCATATCAATACTGAATATTTATGCGTAATTTGAACTGTCTAGCTCCTCCCTTAATTTCAACAGACAGACGGACGGACAGACATACATGACTAGATTGTCTTAGAATTTAATAAGGACCAAAAATATAAATACTCTTATGAGTCTAAGACCAATATTTCGTTGTATTGCAAACGGAATGACAAAATCAATATACCCCCCATCTTTTTTGATGGTGGGTATAAAAAATTTAGTCATACAAAGGCTATGCTGGCCACACTGCCCCACTAAATCAGCTATGATCGACTTTTAACTTATTTGTTTGTTACTACAAATATGAAAATTTTTTAAAGTGAAAAAAAATAATTTTAATTAAATTTAAGATAAAATAAAAGATAATCTTTAAAGAAATCATACAATTTATATTAATACTATATATAAATACTGTGTTGACACTACATATTGAATATATGTATGTTAGTAGCGGTTAGTAATTTCAAAATAAATATTAAGATTAAATAATTACAAATGGCATTTATATACATATGTATATTCAGTTGCTTTGTAAATGAAATCAAATTCTCTTTAATAGCCTCTACCTTGTCCTTCTATATAAATAAATTTCAATCTAATTTGAAATTTTACGAAACAGTTATTTACAAATGATCTTGACATGAAACAAATTTGATTCGTTACTTAAGTTGTCCTGGTAAGTCAACAAAACACATTCAATTACTAAGACATTAGAAAATGGGGATATTTTTATTCCAAATAACACTTTCAATTACTGCAAACATCTGTAGCCATACTGGGCTTACTTCAATTTACCTTTAATGGCATTCACTACTCAAATACATATGTATATTTTATGGCTGTTTGTATTTCTGGACACATCACATAATATAAAGCTAAATCCTTACACAATTGCGTAATACCTTTGTACAAACATTTTATTTGAATAGTGTAACAAATTCTAGAGAACAAATAGAAGCAATGCTAACAAAACTAATATCAACTTTAACCTAAAATCCATGTACCTTATGTGTCATTAAATACATACGTAATATTTTCATCTTAACCTTTTATATTTATAAGAAGAATTTACGAAGTGTTGAGGGTAAAACACATGTGTAAATTTTCTTCGTATTTATTTGTTTATGCAGGTTTTATAGTTTAGCAAACGTTTGTTTACAGATTGTTGAGTATACATTAGGGTATTTAATTATTCGGGTTATAATCATATTTGGTTTATTCGACAAATAATTATTTGAGGTTTTATTTTAGCCTTTTTAGAAATACTTAAGACGTTTACTACACTGAAAATAATCCATACTCAACTTTACGAAAAAAATTCGTAACTTCTATTTTCGTAATATTTACAAAAATTTCGTGTATAATACGAAATATTATGTAATAAAACCCTTTTCAATTTTTACGAAAGTACGAAAACCTTTCGTAATATTTTTTTCTTAAATTTTAGCGAAATTAAACATAATGATATTAATTATATTATGATTAAATAAAACTACAACATTTTTATAAAATTTAAGAAAAAGTATAATATTATTCTCGAATTATTTTCATAAAAAAATTGAAAATTCGTGTAGAGAATAATTTTGAACTAAAATTGGAAAATTTATTTTAAAATTAACAATTTATTTTAAAATTAACGAAAGAATTTCGTTGTACGAAACAACGAACTATTCGTACAATGTACGAAATTTTTCGTATGGATGGATTTTTTCAGTGTATTAATATTTAAAATTTCGTTGCCATATAATTACTAAGAAGCCAGTAATCATTATAGTCATTTTTTAAAGGTGCCCATTAAAGCTCTTTTTCGTGGGCCCACTTGTATGGGGGCTATTCAAAAACGTAGACCGATGTTGTCTATCTTCAATCCCATACAAACAAACATTACATGTAGTCATATTTGAATGTTATAGCCAGTAATGAGTTTTACAGTCGTTTTCCAAAAGCGACCTTATATGGAGGGTAGGGTCAATTATAGACCGATCCCTATAAAATTTGATAAAGAGTTTTTCGCTAACACAAGATTTGTTTATTTAGGATATCACTGCTATAATCGCTTTTTTAAATGAGCAATGAGCGTTGAAGTATTTTTCTGAAGGGGATCTTATAGGAGGGTAGGGTCAATTATAGACTGACTCTCATAAAATTTAGTAGAGCGGTTTTGGCTCATACGCGCCGCTGTACCCGCATTTTTGAGTCAGTAATGAGCGTTAAAGTCATTTTCTGAAGGGGAGCTTATATGCGGGGTAGGGTCAATTATGAACCGATCCTCATAAAATTTAAGAAAACGATTTTAGTTAATATAAACCTAAATTATGTCGAATTTAATTGCTATATTGCTCCGTAAGTTCAGTTATAAACATTAAAGTAATTTACTGATGGCGCCCTTATATGGGAAATAGGGTCAATTAAGGGAGTATCCTTATAAAATTTTACAAAGAGATTTAGGTTCCCATAAAACATGTATGTGGCGAATTTCACCGCTATAGATGCTTCTTTTAGCCTGTTATTAGCGATAAAGTAATTTTCTGCAGGGGGCCTTATATGGGGGCTAGGCGCAATCGTGGATTTTGCCCATTTCGCCATTTAGACAGTACCGTGTTTTCAACAAACAGACGGACGGGTCTTAGACGAATATTTCAATGTGTTACAAACGGAATAAAAAGAACAAACATCTTTTTTGATAGAGGGTATAAAAAAGTGTTTCAAAAATCACCAAACCAACAAGTAATTACAAATAAAATTCTCAATTCTGTTACTGAACAACTTTGTTAATTTCTTAACAAAGTTAAATCGAAAGCAACAAATATCCACACACAGAAAAAAGATTGATTGGAAATCGGCTACTATGATAAATATTTAGTTAAATTAATTAAAATTCTATTGCTGTTATTAAAAATCTGTAAAATTAACAAATTTTCTATATTCAGTACTAAAAAACCATAATTATAATCGAATGGCGGTTTTAACAATTTCCATATCAATAGTTTGAACTGAATTGTATCGGTTATTAAATTTTTTCGTAAATTCAGTAAATGAGGCCAATTTTAATTTAGAATTAAATCGTCAGAACATCAAATATTAGTCGTTGCAACCGAAAAATAGTAGAGAGTAAAAAATATTGAGCACTGCAACCAATTATCAATGGAAACGTTATTTAAAATTGAATGATGATTAGAGGAACCAAATTCGATGTTCACAACCAATAAGTTGGTGATTTTAGTTGACGTTTATAAAAATATATAAAATAAAATGGATTTATATTTAAAAAAAGCCAAATTGAATTTGCGGATAAATAAAATCGGAAAGATCGGATAGAAAAGGTAATGTTTAATATGTTTTTTATCTTCTAATATATTTGTGTTATTTTAGTTGTTGGACAGGATGAAGAGCAAAATTTCCGACACATAAACATCAAATTTCCATCATCAACCATCAACTTATATATCTATATAAGTTTTGTAAGTTTATTCATTCATATTTTATTGTAAATATTTTAAACAAAATTAAATATATTTTAAAATACACAAAATCCAAAAAATTTGTTTTCAATAAATAATATTTCAGTTGCAAATACCAATAAATTCAATTCACATTACCGAATAATAAACAAAAATAGTTGTGCACACAATATATTCAGTAATAGTAACGCAATTTTTCAATAATTAGAATCGAATTTTGGTATATTTGTGAGAACCGGCTGAATTCGATTGGAAACAAATTCGGTTATTATAACGAATCTGTTTTCTCTGTGTAAAAACCCAGTTTGCGGATTATGTGTATTTCAAAATATATTTCATTTTATTTAAAATATTTACAATGAAATATGAATCTACATTCCGTTTGTAACACCATGAAATATTCATCTGACACCCAACAAAGTATATATATTCTGGGTCCTTATCAAATTCTGAGTCGATTTAGCTATGTCCGTCTGTCTGTGTAAAACATGCTCACTATAAAAAAAAGCAAGAGAATTTAACCAAAATCACCCAAAATATTCTTCGTTTTCCTAAGTTGTTTGGTGTTGAAAATGGGCAAAATCGGTTCACATCGGGAAAAGTTATGAATCAAAATTTGAAACAACTTCGAAAAAAATAAGCATATGTAGAAATATTACTATGAAATCTTTTTCCGATCGGTCCATAATTGATCATAGCTGCCATACAAGGTCCCCTCCCGAAAATAACTTAAACGCACGTAACTCATTACTAAATTAAGATATCTATATAAAGTTTGACACAAGTGTTACTCATATACAGAGAAATATTGTGAAATGTTTTTCCGATCGGTCCATAATTGATCATAGCTCCCATATAAGGTCGTTTTTAGAAAAACACACATACAAGGTTCCCTTCCGAAAATCAGAAAAACGCACATAACTCATAACCAAATATTTATATCCATACATTTATCAAAAATATTGCTCTTATATACATAAATTCACTATAAAATTGTTTTACGACCGGTCCATTTTTGGTCAAAGTTCTCATACTAGGTCCAGAAAATCACTTAGATTCACAATATTTATTACCAAGTAATGATATAGATACAGAGTTCAGAAATTTTGTTTTTATATACATAATTGGACATAGTTCCCATACAAAGTCCTTTTACGAAAATTTCTTAAACGCACATTACTTATTACCAAATAAAGCTATTGATACATAATTTGGCAAAAATATTAATTTTGTATACAAAAATTCTATTTCTCGTATACTAGGTCCAGCCCCTAAAAGCGCTTTAACCGTATTTAAAGAGCATTATTAATTTGTTTGGAACATAATTTTGTGTAGAACAAAATTATATATGTATTTGTATTTTGAAAATCTCTAAATCTTTCACACATGCATACACGCAAATTACTAAATTTATATGTTCAATAAATTTTCGAATTGTAATAGATTTAACATTTGGGATTTTTTCTATTAAAGACATGAGAAAACTTATTTCTACAAATATTTGATCAATTAGAAAAGTTATAACATAGAAGTAGCTGGTGGAGGGTATTTAAGATTCGGACAGCCGAATATAGCACTCTAACTTGTTTTAATATAAATTTATTTTCTTTTATTTATTATTATGTACGTCAACTATAATTACCAACTTATTGGTTGTGCTCTTAAAATCGGAAATTAGACTTGTAGAATTATCAATTTCAAAACTTAAATCATCAGAATCAACTAATTCTTCACCCAACTCATTGCATGGAATTAAACGATTATATTATTCTACAGCAAACTCTTTGGATTATGTTTTGGTAAAGTATTTTAAAATGTGGTCATTAGTCGGGTGCTTTCCTAGACTTAAGTAAACTTTTAAAGTGTTACTTTTATTCTGCGTTCATTAAGTCCTTTCATAAACCTGTTACACAATTCTTAATTGCTTCGCCCTCTATAAGTGTTAAAAAATCCTTAGATAACTCTTTTAAAGCTATTATAGATGAGGAAGGTATTAAAGAAAAGTCTAGTAATCGTGATTTACTCATTTCCATATTCACATTATTTTTGATAATAAATTCCATCTTTTTTTAACATCGTATATTAACTTTAACTCTTTACCGCTTTGGTTTTTAACAAAATATTGGAGCATTTTTGTTTTTCATTGGATTTATTGAAAATCTTTACATATTTGCGTAATTTTGTCGGTTTTTATACACATGCATATATTATTATAAATGAATTATATGAAATAATGTAATTAAAAACCGGTTATTCGATATAAAAAGCCGGTTTGTCGATTACTATGAAAATATGAAATAATCAAAACCGGTCGGTAATTTTTAGGAAAACTATGCGATGTAATTCCATGAGAAGCATCATACATTCGTTCTTGCATGAGTGCTCTATTCCTGTTGAAAATTGGCGAAATCGGTTTTCAATTTCATATACCTCCCATATAAAAGTACATATCCCCAATTAGTTATTAAAATTAGAATTTTGATATCTTCAAAAAATTTTACAAAGAGAAACTAATTTCTTGATTGGTCCAAAAAAAAATCCCTTATTTTCATAATTGGTCCATAATTTGTATTTTCATATCGACCAATTGGCCCATTGTTGATCATAGCCCACGTACAAGATTCCCTTCCGAAAATGTCTTAAATTAATATACGTACGAAATTTGATACGAGTATTTCCCTTCCATATACAAATCTTATTGTGAAATTTTTTTTCGATCGGAAAATATTTGCTCATAGCTTCCGCACAAATTACTGTAAAATTTTTTTCTGATCAGTTAATAATTGACCATAGTTCCTATGCAAGGTCCCCTTAAGAAAAACACTTAGACACAAATAACTTATTACTAAATAAAGATGTCCGTACAAAATTCGACATAAATACTATTATTATACCCTCCACCACCATCAGTGGTGATAGAGGGTATATGTAAGTTTGTCATTCACGTTAAAACTAAGCCAAACGAATAGAGCAAAATCGGTTCACACCGGAAAATGTTATCAATCAAAATTTAAAACAACCTTTGAAAAAACAAGCCATTCTGATGTAATTTTCTCGAAAACTATGCAACCATGAAAATTGAAATACATTTGTTTCTACATAAGAGCTTGATTTCTGTTAAAAATTGCAAGAATCGGTCCACCATTTCATATAGCTCCCATACAAAAGTACATTTTTCGGGAAAATGGTTGTTAATAACTTACGTCACAATGCCGATAAATTCACAAAATTTAACAAATTCAAATCTTATGTCAATATAATTCATACAAAAGGAAAAATTTCCTGGATCAGTTCATAATTGAACATATCTCTCTTACATAACTCAATAAAAAAAATTTGATATCCACAGATTTTGCAAAAATATTTTTCTTATATACATACATAAATTACACTATAAAATTGTTTTGCGATCGGCCCATATTTGGTCATAGCTCTCATACTAGGTCCCCTCCAGAAAATCACTTGAATTCACAATATTCATTGCCAAATAATGATAGAGGTACAGAATTTTGAAATTTTGTCTTTACCAAATACAAACACACAAATATTAGTTTTGTATACAAAAATATTATATCAAGATTTTTTCACGATCGGTCCCATACAAGGTTCCGGTCAGAAAATGACTTAAAAACACAGTACTTATTTTAAATTACGGTATAAATACAAATTTTGACTGAAATATAGCATTTATGTACAGAAATTTAGCATAAAGAATTTTTTACGGTCGGTCAATAATTGGTCATATCTCTTATACTAGGGCCAATCCCTAAAAACGCATTAACCGTATTTAACTAGTTGCATTATCAATTTGTGTAGAACAAAATTATATATGAATATGTATCCTTAAAACTTTCACACACATGAATATATGCAAATAACTATAGTAAAGAAAATAGCCTTTGTTCAAAAAATCTTGGAATTGTAATAGATTTAAATCTTGGGATTTATCTATTTAAAACATGAGAAAATTTTTGATCAGTTAGAAAAGTATTAATATAAAAGTAGCTGATGAAGGGTATGTAAGAATATAGCACTCTAACATGTTTAACACAGAAATGTTATTTTATTTTTTTTGCTATCGGTCTATATTTGGTCATAGCTCCCATTCAAGGTTCCCTCCCGAAAATATATTTTATGTACATAAATGTTACTTAAAGAATCCTTTATGATCGGTGTATAATTGGTCATATCTCCCATACCAAATCCTTCCCCGAAAATCACTTTAACCATATTTAATTAGTTGTATTATCAATTCGAATACACTGTATGTCGGTAATTCAAACTTAACTGGTAATCATTTGTAGTTTAGGTACTTTTTCGGAAATATGGAAATACTTGAGAAGTATTTTGCTGTAAAATGGATAAAATGGGGAGTTTCGTGTTTCTCATAAGGTCCACACCTAAATGGCTGGGCCAACTTTAAGAAATTTTCAACAGAAATGTATCTTTATTAGAAGTTTCAATTGGTTATATCATTATTTCAAAAAATCAAAAGGGGTGAAATGCGGAACGCTGTAAAATTAATAATTTATTTAAATAATAAAAGTAGCTGGTGAAGTGTATTTAAGATTTAGCTAAGCCGAACATGCCCTACACCACTTTAGTTGGGAGGTTATACCCTACACCACATAAGTGGTTAGGGTATATTGGGTTTGTACTGATGTTTGTAACACTAATATTGGTCCTACGCCACCTTAAAGTATACCAATAGGCTCAGAATAATTTTGTGAGTCAATTTAGCTATGTGCGTCCGTCTGTCCGTCCATGTTAACCTTGTAATCAAACTACAGGTCGCAATTTTGAAGATAATTTAATTAAATTTGCTACATGATCTGCTATTGTCCCAGGGACAAAGCCTGTTGAAAATGATTTACATCGGTCCATTATTTAACTAGCTCCCATACAACTGAACCCCCCAATAGGACTTTTAATTTCCTTAGTCCCTATGAAAAGCCCCCATTAATATTTCACTTAAATGTTATTCAACAATAAACGGCTTAAGTATGTATATCTGAGGCAAGGTACAGACTGTCGAGAGTTTTAACTTGAGCACTTGCCGTGTCGGCCTTATCTCAAGGTGGTCTTTTTCATCCACAGGGTAGATTTGAGGTGGCAATTTTTGCACATTGGCTATGACCGGTACCATGCGCAAATACTTTGCTGGAGTACTCGAGCTATCTAATCTCTTCCCAAAGTAGTCACGTTGTTAGACAACCACACTACTATGGCTCTGTTGATTCGACAACAGCACCTAAAGACGTAACCGGTGGACCGAAGCACGATCCATCAATAAGCCGTAGACATCGTTCTTACTCACAGTGACACGCTGTGGTAAGTCTGATATGAACAGAGTATACTCTGAACACATCTGGACAAGGAAGGAAAATTAATTGGTATCACTTGTATACGATACCTTTCATCAATCATCATTCAACCCAGCACACATCTTATTTATTCGACACATTCATAGAGAAAAACATACGACACACTCATTTAGGTATACGGGTGGGGTAAGGCCCGCATACCTCTACATTCATTCCGTATCATATACAATTGACACCAACCCATTTCCAACGCTTAGTCCAACAGTCACTCCTCTGTGGGGTATCTGTTGATTTTCGGCAACAGCAACGAACTTATCCCGAAATATTGACTATTATCATGCATCAGTCTTTTAACGGCCACTTATATTCTTCCCGCGAATTTGGGTTCAACCACAGCCACTACGTGGATCCCGAAGGAATCTCAACCAACTGACCAGCCAGGACATAGTCCTGCGGGCAATTGGCCACCCGTAGTACCAGATTATGCGGTGCTCTGGTCTGACCGCTGGCAATCTATGCAAGGACTAAGCCAAACAATAGACTGAGACAACCAATATTTCAATCCCGGTCAGATTGGAGGTATTGGGCCCTCTTTATACCCCGGGATTGCAATAACACCAAGGCGGAGGTCTCGCCAAGGTAACATGCCCCCGGGGGGAAGGCAAGGTACAGACTGTCGAGAGTTTTAACGTGAGCACCTGCCGTGTCGGCCTTATCTCACGGTGGTCTTTTTCATCCACAGGGTAGACTTGAGAACGGTCTACCATCGCCCCTTTGTCTTCAATGAAGACTCAGGTGGCAATTTTTGCACATTGGCTATGACCGGTACCATGCGCAAGTACTTTGCTGGAGAACTCGAGCTATCTAATCTCTTGCCAAAGTAGTCACGTTGTAAGACAACCACACTACTATGGCTCTGTTGATTCGGCAACAGCACCTAGAGACGTAACCGGTGGACGAAGCACGATCCATCAATAAGTCGTAGTCATCGTTCTTACTCACAGTGACACGCTGTGGTAAGTCTGATATGAACAGAGTATACTCTGAACACATCTGGACAAGGAAGGAAAATTAATTGGTATCACTTGTATATGATACCTTTCATCCATCATCATTCAACCCAGCACACATCTCATTTATCCGACACATTCATAGAGAAAAACATACGACACACTCATTTAGGTATACGGGTGGATGAGTCCCGCATACCTCTACATTCATTCCGTATCATATACAATTGACTCCAACCCATTTCCAACGCTTAGTCCCACAGTCACTCCTCTGTGGGGTATCTGTTGATTTTCGGCAACAGCACCGAACTCTTATCCCGAAATATTGACTATTATCATGCATCAGTCTTTTAACCGCCACTTATACTCTTCCCGCGATTTTGGGTTCAACCAACAGCCACTACGTGGATCCCGAAGGAACCTCAACCAACTGACCAGCCAGGACATAATCCTGCGGGCAACTGGCCACCCGTAGTACCAGATTATGCGGTGCTCTGGTCAGACCTCTGGCAATCTATGCTCTGGTCAGACCTCTGGCAATCTATGCAAGGTCTAAGCCAAGCGGTAGACTGAAACACCAATTTTCCAATCCCGGTCAGATTGGAGGTATTGGGCCCTCTTTATACCCCGGGATTGCAATAACACCAAGGCGGAGGTCTTCGCCAAGGTAACATGCCCCCGGGGGAAAAGGCAAGGTACAATTCAACTTAAATACTTAATTATTACAACTAAATAATTATTACAAATAAATTATTACAAATAAATAAAGGTGTATGGTCGGCCTCGCCCAACTATAATTTGTTAATTGTTTCGGATTATTTTTGTTTACTTCTTATGGTCAGACAGACAGACGGACGGACAAAGTTAAAATTACTCAGAAATATCTATATCGTAAATTATTTATATTATGATCACGCGATGTTTTTGACCACTTAATATGATATTATATCTTTGAAATCGTTTTGGCTTAATTATACATATGTATATACATACATTCTGACTTACACATTAAAATTTTTTAAGGGATTTTAAAACAAATTTTGGTTTAAAATTTTATTTATAAACATTTGATAAAAGTTTTTATCAGTTTTGCGATACTTTTGAGCTAAGTTAACGATTATTTCTTATGTATCAATTTTTTTCCAAGAGTACATAAATAAGTAAGTAGTCAGTGATATAAATCAGTTTTGTTCTAATGTAATAAAAAAATATTTGAAATATATAACACCACGAAATTTGTACAACTGGGGTTAGTAAATTTACCGCAAGTCGATTTATCACTAATTTATCTACATACGTATGTTTATATTTGCAAAAGTAATGTGACAAAAACACTTCCACTGGTTAACTCATTTAATAACGCTCATATACATACATATCAAACAAAGAAAATATATGACATCACCAATAATAAAACAAAACCAAAAAGATCTTGAAATATCAAATAAGCTGGTGATATAAATGGTAATTTAAAAAAATAAATGATTTATAGCAAAAATAAAGTATCAAACAAAATATTTACTTATACCAATATTGAAGTAAACACTTCTGATTAAAATCTTTCTGTATTAACTTATTTAAGAAAATAAACCTTCTGCTGAGCTGATTTTACTAACATACAAAAAGAACTTATACGAAGGATTCTCATTGTTATCCTGCTATGTTTATATCCTCTACCACAATCAATGGTATATATAAGTTTGTTATTCTGTATGTAACATCAAGAAATAATTATCTTAGACTCAATAAAGCATATATATACTGTGTATATAAAATTCTGTGTGGATTTCGCTATGTCCGTCTTTGTCTATGCACATAACTTATTACCAAAATTTGGCACAAATATTGCTTTAATATATAGAAAAAACTCTGTAATAATAAAATAATACTATATAAACAAATAATTGTTTTTATGATCGTGTGTGTGACAATGTCTCTCCGGAAAATCATTTAAAAGCATTTTACTTATTACCAAATAGCAATATAGATACAAAATTTGACAAAGTTATAGCTTTTGTCTGCTTTAAAGGGAAGGGAGCTCGAGGCAGTTAACCTGGCAAACGCAAAACCATTCGACGCAACAAAAGCTGAACTAAAAATATGGGTGTGAGAATCCCATAAGGCCTCTTGGAACACGAAGATCCTATGGGGAGATCCTGATGAGAGCAAGACGAAAAATCTCCTCAAAATGAGCAAGTCTGAAGTTAATATGATGGTACGTATTCTGAGTGGACACACAGGACTACGAGCACATCTATGCAAAATTGAACGTGCGGATTCAGACGAATGTGGAGCATGTGGAGAGAACAGTGAACTCTGGAGCATTTTCTTTGCCACTGCCAGGCATTTGTCGAAGTTAGATCCAAGTATATTGGAAGTGATGTTACTATTTTGCAGCTTTTTGTCGTTACTATTATTAATAACGTCTTATTAATAATGTGTCGTATAGTGGAGGGTATTTAAGATTTGGCTCAGGCGAATATAACACTCTAACTTGTTTTTATAAACAAGTGTCTCACGACATGATCACGTACAGAAGAGGAAAGTTGTTATTCTATGTATTTGTTCAAAATAATTCTGAATATAAATACAATGTTTCAAAATAAGACAAACAAAAGAAAAAAAATGAAAGTTTGCACGTTGTGCGTAAATATTTTTGAATATTAGGGTCAATATCCTTGTACACTTAAAAATGTATCGTATTTACAGTGGGTGTGTGTGTGTTTATGAATAATGTTAAATTTTAAAATGATTTTGCAAACAAATAGTAACAAAAAACGAAAATATTTAAAATATATACTGCCTTACAGATACGTTCAAATATAAACAATATGTTGATTCGTAATAGTTAAAAGCCATATTACTAAAACGTTTTTTAGACTCTAAAACTCAAAAATATATGCTCGGAAACTATTTGCTGGGCCAGGTTTTTTGAAATTTTATTATATAACTTTTGCACAAGGACTTAAAGGTTTTAAGTTGGTTATTCTTGGCATCCTGCTGTTGCTTCAATGTTTAATTTAAGCATTCATGTAAAGATTTCGCTAGAGTAGTACTAGTGTAAGTATGTAATATAAAAATCGTAACGCTGTTGGTTGCTTATATAGTTTTGAGTGTATTTACATCGTGTAACTTTAACATTCAATTTATTCATGATGCAAACGTGCTCAAAATTATAAAGCGCCAAAAAATTGGCAATGTTTTTTTATGATTATACATATGTACGTATGTATTAATGTACAAGTAAAAACGTCATTCTGTCATATGCGTAAAACTTTCACCATTTATTTTGTTGAATGGTTTTTTCCTTGTTTCTGCTTTATAACTTCCATTGAAGTACGCTCAAGCGTACTTGTGCACAAACACATACTAGAAAGTATTTTGTATATTTATGTATGTTTTTGCATAAAAATGTAGTATTAAAGATAATAAACTTTCATATTTTATTGGTAAAATATATTTTAAGAAAATCAACTAAAATCTGTGTTATTATTGTAGTAAATAAATTTTGTTGATATTTTACTAGGGTGCACAGAAAAATTCGAAAACTGTGTATATTTAAACCAGTGCACAGTGGGACATTTGGAACTTTTAGAAGGACAAAAATAAAAAATTAAACGCTTTCCAATTGTCTTGCTTGTTATTATAGTTAAATGTTAACATTCCATATACTATAGAAAAGTAATAAAAAATATTGCAGAGTTCCATTAATCTGAAATATAGGTGTTCAAAGTTACTACTTTTAAAAATAAAATAATTTTCATGTAATATTCCTGAATCGACATATTAATTTTGATCTTGGCACCATCTATTAGCCCACAATTACTGATTTAAAAAAAAAAACAATTACTTAAGCCAATCAGGTGTCATACCTTTATTTAAAAAGTAAAAGTTTCTGTTTATTTCCAGATTTAAATTCTTTGATTATAAATTTATATTTTTCTTTGTAAAAACCGCGGAATTTAGATTTTAATTTAAATTTTAATTAGTGTATAAATTGTTTGTTAATGCAGTATTCAATTATTTGCAAATATTTGTACAATTTGATAAACATTTCTAAGAGTGACCACCCTAATATTCATTAGGGTGGTTATATAAATCATGTTTTTTAAAAGTTATAGAAGAGCATGCTCTAAAACTGCAATGCAGAGCATTTGAGATAAATTAGATAATACTAACCCGTTTCAAACTGTATCTAATTGTTCAAATGTGTTTAAAAAGGGATATGGGTTTGATTAACTTTTTGCAGAGACTGTGCTACAAATATGACATTTTATTCTTACCAAAGATATTAACAATAGAATTCAATTTCAAAGGAATTAAACAACTTTGATAATTGCTCATAAATTAATATATATCGACTACTTTAAAAATTATAAAAACTTTTGACGCCTATAAAAACCGGAGAATTTGTTAAAATGTCTATAGTAAAAAGAAAAAGTATAGTAAAAAACTCTTAAAATCTGAATTAGAGCACTTGATGAGTTCCGAAAACATATCGTTTTGTGTTAGATATGAATTGAGTTTCAATCATTTGAAAACATTTGATTTAAAGTCAAATATTTAGCAAAATTTGAATTTCTAGAATTATTTATAAATGTCAATCAAGATAAAAATAAGTACAACTTCCGGCACCATTTCGAAATAAGGTAATTTGTTAAACATACATATTCTAATTCCATTACTCTATAATTTTATTAGCCGTTTTTTATGAACATATAGTTGATTCATATTTTAGAACAATGTAAATATGTGTCAAACATTAAACAATAAATCAAGATATTATACAGTGCTTTAAAGATATTTTGAGAGTATCAAATAACACTCGGGAGTACCACGGTACTTTTCAACATCACATTGTATCAAAAAAAGTACGATCGTAAAAATTTTCCATTCCTGATCGTAAGTATATCAGAGAAGGCTGATTTTTAATATGGATTCCCAAATCTTACTGTAACACTATCGAAATTGTATTGTATAATTGCTGCATTGTACAAAAGAATATTAAGAATCGCGTTTTCACAATTTGAAAACTTATTTGGATTCATATTGTGACCTACCAACAAGAAAATTTTTCAGAACTTGGCAATCGTCGATTTAAATTGCAAGATTCTGCCTAGTTTCTTTAAAATACAACAATCATTTTTTAAAGTGAAGCATAAAAAATCCTTATTTTATCATAAGTAAAGAGAAAAACTAGTCATTTATTGTGCGCCAAGTAAAAGTGCTTATGGATACTTAAAAGGAGTTTTTGCTGGGTATGTGTATATTGATTTTAATTTTTCGCTTTTTATGATAAATTGTCATTATTTTATAGTAATTTAATTTACTAATTAATGTACGTGTAATAAAAATAATTAACATCTCCAATTACTTTCAACTTTATTACTATTAGTGACAACGTGAGAGGTAAATTGTATTTATTGGGTTTGGGTAAAGTGAAATTCATTAGAATATGCATTATTCTATTTTACTAAAAATTGGAGTAGTTTCATTGGATTCTATTTTCTATTTTTTTAATAAATATATAAATATATACATGTCATCGGTGCAATGGATTACATTCATCAAAGGGGAGCGGAATATATCCACCAATGTGTGTTTGTTTCTTTTCAGATAAAAACAAAATCTATTCAGCCCAACGGAGTAAAAAATTAATGACATAGAGAAGGGATTCAGCCAAAGAGTATTCAGCCAGAGAGAAAAAGAGGGATATTCAACCAGAGAGAGATGCAAGATATTCAACAAGAGAGAAGAAATGTATTTAGCAAACAAGAAGATATTCAGCCAGAGAGAGGGAGAACCGTCAGATGGGGATAATTAGCAGTAAAACTTTTAACAGTTTAAACCTATGAGAATAGCATTACTACAAAACTACTGAAGTTGTAGTTACAGAGGATCTATCTAAACGAACAATTAGTTTCTTTTTTGCGGTGTAATAAGTGAACAGCTAAGACATGTATGTGGGTAAAAAATACAGTAATAAGTGCTAGGTTAGCATAAAACATGCTAAGGCTAAGATTAGGGCTCTGGTTTACAATCAGTGGACAAACAAAACCTTTAACGGAGGTGATAGACATTTTCGGGAAAATTAGGGTCAAGAAAGAACTTTAGAATTGCATTCTAGAAGAAAACCGTAGGTAAGCACTAGCTCAGGGCAAAAGCGATAGAACTCTTCCTGGAAGTTTACATTCGGAACAATTAGGAACAAGAGAAAAATATCTATAATTTACATTCTAGATAAAATAAGTATTAAAAATACTTGTAAAAAAATCAAAGACATATATAACATATATATAAAAGTGATTAATAAAGCGCGGGAGATAGAAGAAAAAAAACTAAGCACTACCCCAGCTTCAAACCCGGAATAACCGGAGGTTCCTTACACTATAAAGTATCCAATTTATAAACCTACAAAAGCACACATTATAATAATATTATGATATACGTAAACAGCAATACTTTTAAAATATATTTTTGTTAAGAGTTATTCCTGAAGTTTAAATCGAGAAATTGTGTTACAATATATTAAAATATTTGGTAACTGTAATAGGTATGCATTTTATAATTACCATACATACACAGGCGAAAAAACGAATTTTTATAGCCTTTACCTAATATTTGCTGACCTCCAGCATGCGCTCTTATAAAATAAAGTTGTGAAATTGATTTACCGTTCACGTAAAACTGAAATTCAATAATGCAAGTAAATGACTGTTAAACGACTAAAATGCAATTACTGGCATTTTCATAATTGTATTTAGTTTAACAAAAGGAAAATAGCAAAAAGCGCTTATAATAAACCAGTATATAAAATATACATATCTATGTGTATATGTGACACCTTGAGTGTAATTTAAAAATTTATTATTTTTAATGCATTTTACTTAAATTTCGATATATTTTAGATAATTTATGTAAAACAAAATTTCTAAAAAATGCTTTATATAGGAGGAGGGATGTATTTTTATTTAAAAGTTAGTTATGTTGAATTTTATAGCGATACAAATGTTTAAGATATTTTCTAAAGAGGAGTAGTCATTTATACTTTTATAAAACTTTGTTGTGTCAAATTTTGTAAAGAAAGTAGTTTATTGAACATAGTTACGATCTAAAACTCCAAATCGGAGGTTCAAGTTGTAAGGGGGCTAGGTGAAATAATAAACCGATTTAAACAATTTCTAATAGGTGTCGTCATTGTGCCATAAATCAAGTACAGTTAAAATTTTATCCAAATATTTTAAAAATTGTTGCATGTTCTTTACACAGAAGGAGTAAATGTATATACATATGAGAACATTACGACCACCAAAGTATTTTAAATTACTCAAAATAACAGATCCAATACAACCGTACCCCCGATTTTGGTAACGATTGGGCCTCATTTAACTCCCCTAAAGAAAATGACTTGAAGGACAAAATTCACTTTAAACACTAACAAAACGCTTAAATTCTACATAAATAACTTTTAATTAGATGTAAATTCCTTTTTGAAAATTTATAAGGATAGTCTCATATTTACCTTTATTTAAAAAATATTCCACATTATTAACGTATACAATGGTTTAGGGTTTCATATGGTCGACCGACTTTACATTCATACTTGTTTTTTTGTAGATTTACTACAGTTCGTTCCGTTAAAACAATTTTTTAGGCAAAATATGTATGGGATGAAGGATTAATTAAAGATCCACAAAATTTGTTTTATTCTAATATTTTTAAGAAATATATAGTCCTCGTTAAGTCTTTTAAATCAAAGTCAATGAAAATATATATTTTTTTTTTAATTCTAGCAAACGTATACTTTATTTTTTCTTTGTGTAATAAATTTAATACTCATACGCTACAATATTCTTTTACGTTATAAAATCCACTTTTTAACTTATTGTAGAGTAATACATACATACATACATACATACATACATACATACATACATACATACATACATACATACATACATACATACATACATACATACATACATACATACATACATACATACATACATACATACATACATACATACATACATACATATTTTCTTAAAGAATGTTGGAACTTTTACCTACTTGATGATAATACACTAAAATATTATCTAAAGCGAAATATTGTTCTGGTTATGAAATTTGAATATTTATTACTTTGACCACAGTTTATAAACATAAACTTCGAAAATGTGTAGTCATGAATTTGTTCTTTTCTTTTTCATTTAAAGCTAATATAGCATAAATTGTTCAAAAACGGTAAAAATAAAAAATAAGTTTTAAGCAGAAAAAATGTAATTTGCTTCAGCGATATTTTGTTTCTTAAACAAAAAAGCAAATTAATGCTGCCGATATGGATTCACGTAAAATGATTTTACTATTTTTTGTTATTGAATATAAAGTTTGTTTTTGATATCAATATTTTACTAATCTCCTTAGTACACACAGTATTATGGCTATTATCATTGTACTTCGCATTAACATTTTTAGCAACTGCGCAAAAAAGTGTACATAACTAGTTGATAACTTTATCATGCCTAAAGTGTTTAAGCCTGATTGAAATTTATTGTCCTCTTTTAATTCATGTAGTTTCATCTATCAGATTTCGTATGTAAGTTAAATGATTTGTTTTAAATAATAGGAACTGTTGAATTAAATTTATAAAAATTAAAGTCGTATATCGAAATGTATTTGATGTAAGTTCTTATTCGATTACTGCAAGGTTGGCTTATTTTTAACTGTTTAATATCGAAGAATGCTATCATTGGTAGAATGCCGAATTATCTTCTTTGAAACAAGGTGAATACACGTAATTCAAATATATTTTTGTTAATTTTAATATGTTCAGTATACAAATAAGTTTCAAAACCATCAAAATCAATCGATAAAATTCAGATTTAATTCACGAGTAATATCTTCGTAGATTGCCAATGTAAGACTCTGGGTCGTTAAATATTCGACAGGCAATCCAATCTATCATTGCCAGACTGACTTAGTTGCCAGATATCTACCATATTCAGCAAACTCAACTAGTCCATTAAAACACTGGACCTACCAAGCAAAAATTTTCATTACCTAGTAATCTAGAAATTAATATTGGAATCACGTGGAAACTAATTACTTATGAGGTGAATAAATGATTATTTTTGTTCGACGAGGTTCAAATGATACTTATGTACCTACCTTAAACAAATTAATAAATGGTTACTAATTTGATTACAAAAACTTTGCGAAATAACTAGTTACAAATTTACCTACAAATATGTTATGTGATATTTTGGGCCGACTTTGTATGTAGAAAACAAAAAATAAAAAATTCCTCTGCTGGGATTTGAACCCAGGCATTCAGTTGTTTCTATGTTTCTCACTCCAGCCGCTTACTCGATGCTCCATTAACATGTTGCTTTTTGTAATTTTGAGAACGGCTTTTTACAAAAATATATAAATGAATGTCATTTTGAAAAAAAAAAAATAAACAGTATGCAGCAGGGCTCGAACCACGAACCCCCTGTTTGTTAAATGAACGACCTAGACAATTGAGCCATAACAAATCCAAATTGTTTTGTTCTTTACCAGTAATAACCTATTCAGCTAAATGAAATAATGTGAATGATAATGAACCCTCATTACCAAGTAATATATGAAATAACTACTGGCTATTACCAAAAATTTCAATTTTTTTGCTGGGTAATTTCATGTAACAATTACCCTTGGCTATCCTACATTATAAATATTCTTAATAATGTGATTCTTTTTCTACAAAGGAAGTTGGAAACTAAGTTAGGCAAGCGGCCGACATCAAATAAAATAGTTTAATTGCTTAAAAAATATACATCTGACCTACGATTCCTATATATCGTCATATGATATCCTTTATTAAAAGTAATTACCAAAATTGTATTAAAAAACATTGTTTTTAATAATTCTTACAAAATTGTTGGTGTAAAATAACATAATAAACACGAAAACCATATCAAATTTAATAAAATATTAGCATGACAATTGTTATATGTGAAAGTTATTCAAATATAATAATTTAGTTTGAATAACAATTACCTTTTTCCAATAAACAAATTTTAATAATTATAACACAAAACGTCAACATGACTTCAGAGAAACATTTTAAAGAAAGTGTAAATGATTGCAAGTCTTCTTTTATTAACTTCTTTTACCAGCTTGCTAGCTTATAATATCTACTTTTTTATGTTTTAACTTTATAGCATTTCGGAGAATGAATTAAAGCCTAAATTTTTCTTAGCAAGCTTTATTAATCTATTATTTTGCA
Organism: Lucilia cuprina; assembly: GCF_022045245.1. NCBI lineage: Eukaryota > Metazoa > Arthropoda > Insecta > Diptera > Calliphoridae > Lucilia > Lucilia cuprina. Next base: position 34,420,416 of record NC_060950.1, read on the forward strand.
TTACTATTTCCTTTTTAAATAGCTCGTGGCAACTCTAATTACAACCAACATTCATTAACGTTATAATTTTTGTTACCAAAGAGGGGCGAAAAGAGTAAAAATGTTACATACATACATATTTATAAGTAAGTAAAGGTCTTTACTTTTTTACTTTTATAAATTGCTTGTCATTTTATTTAAAAAGAGTGACAAAAAAGAAAACTTTATAACAAAACGAAAAGCGTATACTGACATTAATTTATTTGTTAAACACAATGTAGTAGCCCAAACGTATTGTGCTTTTCGTTTTGTTGCAGATTTGATCAAATCCTTACAAAATATATGACACACATCAAAAAGATGCGAAATTATTTGTTTGCCATTTGCATAAGATTATTTTGTTAGAAAAAAAGCAGCGAAATGAAAAATTATATTTGTTTTTAATTTTACAATAAAGACTTTTGTCGGTTATGAAGTTTTGCAAGATTATTTTATGTATTGGTAAAATATTTGTTTAACTAGAATACCTAAAAAATTTAATTTATACAAATTTTGATTTTCTTTTATTAAATACAATTTTAATAGATTAGAAGTGTTTTATTAATATTTCTGTTTTACGTTCAATATTATAAAAATTAATCATTTGAATAAATGAGCATTCAGTAAGGAGTGTGTATTTTTAATTCAAAAAGAACCATTTGAAGAATAAACAAGTAAGAAATTATAGTTGGGCGAGGCAGACCATATAATACCCTACACCTGCATACGAATAAAATGTGATTTAGTTGCCATAATAAGGCATTTAAGTTAAATTGTACCTTGCCTTAGATATACATACTTAAGCCGTTTATTGTTGAATAAAATTGTAGACATTTAATTGAAATCTTGATGAGGACTTTCCTAGGGTGATATCAGAAGCTATTATTTTGGAACTCTTGAGGATCATCAAGTCAAGCCCTATTCGGCGGGTTCAGTAGTATGGGGCTAGGTGAAATAATGGACCAATGTTAACCAATATGAAGAGGCTTCGTCTACGGTACCATAAAAGATCATGTACCAAATTTCATTGAATTGCCTCCAAAATTGCGACCTATAGTTTGGTTACAAGGTTAAGAAGCCCTATTCGGGGGTTTAGTTGTATGGGGCTAGGTGAAATAATGGACCAATGTTCGTCTTCAACAGGCTTCGTCTACGGTACCATAAAAGATCATGTAACAAATTTCGTTGAATTATTTGCGACCTGTAGTTTGATTACAAGGTTTAAAAGCCCTATTCGGCGGGTTCGGTTACATGGGGCTAGGTGAAATAATGGACCGATGTAAACCATTTTCAATAGGTTTCGTCCCTGTACCAAGAGAAGATCATGTACCGAATTCCATTGAATTATTCAAATATTTCAAAATTGCGACCTGTAATTTGATTACAAGGTTTACATGGACGGACAGACAAACAGATAGACAGATAGATCGACTCAGAAAATGATTCTGAGCCAATTGGAAAACTTTAATATAATTGTGCGTTACAAACATCAGCACAAACCCAATATACCCTCCCCTCTAAAGTGGTGTAGAGTATAAAAAGTACAAAAATCTTCTGCTATAATTTCTCATGTAATTATTGTTCAGATTAATGTTTCTAATGTATAAAAAGTACCATTAAAGAGAAAAATTTTATGTTTAATAATAATGTTTTTTGGATTAATTTTTAGAACATGTAAAACGTATTATGATATTTCAGGACAGTCGATTATGCCATCGACTGTGAAAGTGATTCTGAGTCGATTATGTGCTTTACAAATTTCTGCACTGATGCAAAATACGTTACCACTATAGTAGTAAGGGTATTATATGTTTGTGCTGTTCACTGTCCGAGTTCAATTAGCTTTGTTCGTCTGTATGTCCATGCAAGCCTTGAGCGATGCTACAAGTCGCGATTTTGAAGATAATTTGACTTTTAACTTTTCAATGATCACTTAATATACATTTTTCAGAACCTAATAAAAATTAGTTTTTTTATGGTACGAAAAAAACTTTTACAGAGTTATCAACAATTAGGATTTAATAAATGTATTATAATTAATAAATGTATATGCGTGGTAAGATTCATTAAAATCGAATGTTTTATTTTTTACTTACCCTAGGATCCGCGCCTGTTAATATATGATTACAAATAATGCGTATGAGTAATACTATATAATCTGCAATAAATATTACTCATACATCAGTTAAATAACAATAACATAGACATATGTAATTGGTACATTTGTAAATAATATATACATACATATAAATAATAAAACTAATTACATATATGATATGGAATTTGTTTTATTATTTATTTGACTTTTAATAGCAGGATATTTAAGTGTATGCAAAAAAATTATAACGTATACCTTAGGCCAAAGGTACTTAAAATATTGGAATTAAGAAACTACAAAGTTTTGATAAATAAACTTCAAGGCTTTGATATATGAGTTTGGTATCAATGAAAAGAGAATTTCTCGTGTATTAAAAATGTTTTTGTGTATCAACAATTATATTTAGGAATAATTGTGACATTTTTCTTTATGCATTGTTATATGTTTGTTTAGGAACAAATCTGACACATACCTTAACCTTTTTTAACGCTGAAAATAAAATTTTGTAAAAAGAGCATGAGGTGAACTTCAAAGTAAAAATTTGGAAATTCAGAAGCAATATAAATATAAAATGATTCATTAGTTTACATATTTTTTATGATATAGCATTTTAAAATTAATATAAATAAATTTTTACATTGGGGGAATATGAGTTTAAGCGGCTTAGGTCTCAGATAGGCAATTTGTGGCAACATTTTGAAACAGGTGAGAGATAGCATAGCTAAATTACCTATTACTAAGAATAGAGGGGTAAGTTAAAATGATGCTTCAGGAAATCATAGTTAGTCAATCCAGAGACATTCCAAAGAAAAAATCGGACTTTCTACAAGATCTGAGGCAAAGAGGATCAGTTCTCCCGAAGAGTTCAACAACAGAGAAGAACAAGTATGAATGTATAGTAGGACACTATAGTGGTGTAGGGTATAAAAAAAGCTCCTCGTCTTCTAATACACAGTCGAAGCCAAGCCAAACTTCACTCAAAAGAACTTCAAGTCAGAATCCTGAGAGTAAGGGTGACAACGCCAGGAAATATATTCCGAAGACGACCAATTCGGCGAAATCAACCTCGAAGGTACGGGTACCTCAAAAGAAGTCCCGAATAGACATTTTAAAAGGAAAAGAGCCGCCATCTTACGCCAAAGTTGCCGGTAGAAGATTCTGAGATGATCTCTGCTATACAGTTTACGATACCGCTAATCCGACGGGCAAAATTCAAACTGACCAACAGAGTAAGGTAGAAGATCAGTGAAGTCCTGTCTATATAAAAGGATGGGGTAGTAAACTGGGTAATGAACGTAAACAGGAAATTATTAGTGGTTAAAATGCTGAGCTGGCCGTGGATAACATGAAAGAAGACAAAAATGTATACGTATACCGAATATTGCTTCCTGGGTAAGAAGATACCAGTGACAGACAGAGTTAAGTACTTAGATGTAATTCTCAAAAATTAGAATGGAGACATCACAACAGGGCGCTGGGTGATATGTAGAAGAGCTATAGGCATAAAATGGGGTCTTAGTCCTACTATGACTATAAAAGTGTAATTAGACCAATTCTAGCTTATTCTTCAATAATATGGTGGACTGCTCTGGACATAAAGTGCAATATCAAACAACTACAGGAAGTTCAGCGTATATGCTGCTTGGTTAAAAGTGGTGTCATGTGTACTAGTTCAACCAAGGCTTTGGAAAGATTGCTAGACATGTCAACTATTGAAATATATTTAAGATATGAGGAGGCGCTTACAGCCTAACGGCTCTTTACTTTTGGCGAACTGACCAAAAACGGTTATGGAGCATGTCATCAATGTATACTGGACACAAATACCAGTAGGAATCCCTTTTTATACGGATGGCTCAAAATTGGGTGATAAAATGGGGCTGGGGTTTTATATTGAAGAAGAAGAAATATACAACCGTTTACCAAACTATATCACATGCTTTCATGCAGAAGTACGAGCAATAACGGAATGCACAAATTGGATTAGAATAAATATGGCGCCCACTGCGCTTAATATTTTTACCGACAACCAGAAGGCAATTAGGCCGATATCAGGCGTAGAATTAAATCTAAGACCATATTAGATTGTAAGAAAGCTTTAACTGAATACTCTCCCAGAGGTAAAGTTCATATCATATGGATACATCACTCGGGAGTAGTCGGTAACGAAAGAGGGAATGTAATAGCTTTAAAGGGAAGGGAGCTCGAGGCAGTTAACTTGACAAACGTAAAACCATTCGACGCAATAATAAGTAAAAGGAATACTCCCCTATAAACAACAGAGTAATATTTGGAATATGAATTAAGTCAATTATGGACTGAGCTCTTTTGAAAAAACAAAATATTGATTTTTTAAAATATTTTTGGTAAATTTTTAAACTGTAACGAGTAATTTTCTGAAGAGAACCTTCATATGCGTCAATTACGAACCGATATTCATGAAATTGTGTACAAAGATTTCAATTTGAATAGAACTTGTTGATGTCAAATTGTATCTCTATTTTAAATAAGGAAACTAGTATATTAATAACTCTTTTCTGAAGGGAATTTTTTTAGGGGCTAGGGTAAGTTATAGATCAGTCCTCATTAAATTTAGAATGAAGAATTATGGTATGGTCAATTATTGACCTATCCTCATAACTTTTTGTAGACTGATTTTGGTTCATATAAAACTTGTTTACATTAAATATCACCTCTTTACTCTCATTTTTATGACAGTAATTATCGTTAATGTAATTTTCTAAAGGGGGCTTTCACATATGGGGGATAAGGTGAATTAATAACACATTTTGCATGAAATTCGGTAGCGAATTTCATAACTCACGAAAAGGTTTGTGCGAAATTTCAACTGTCTAGCTCTTGCCATGATTTCAACAGACAGACGGATGTACGGACATGACTAGATCGTCTATATCTATGACCAATATTTCGATGTGTTACAAACGGAATGACAAAATCAATGTACCCTCAATCTTTTTTGATGGAAGGACAGTAAAACTCTGGTGCACTGTCAGGCATTCGTCTAAGTTAGTTCCAAGTACCTTGAGTAATGTTATTTCGGAAACAACATTCCTGACTAACGCAGCTTGGAAGATTCTTAAAAATTACGTTCAGGAAATTAAGTTTCTGAACACTGAAAAATAATTCATTCAGTTCTTGTTTCTTCATGATAAAGAGACAACAGGCCCTATGGTGGCCTAAATTTTGACTAGCTACCTACTTAGCCTTTGAATTTTCAAGATTTTTATACCCTACACCACTTTAGTGGGGAGGGTATATTGGATTTGTGCTGATGTTTGTAACATACAAAAATATTCGTCCTAGACCCACCTTAAGGTATAGAATCGTTTTCTGAGTCGATTAAGCTATGCCCGTCCGTCTGGCTGGCTGTCCATGTAAACCTTGTGCGCAATTTTCAAGATAATTTCATGAAATTTGGCGCACACGTCGTATTTTACCCAAGGACGAAGCCTGTTGTTAAAATCGGTCCATTATTTCACCTAGCCCCCATAGAACATAACCCCCCAAAAAGGGCTTCTCCTAATTATGTTAAATATACAGATATATCGATAAAATACGGCACAACTAAGTTTTATAGATGTCTTGATGACTCTGCCAAATTTCATAGAGATCGGGCCCCATTTGACCCTAGTTCCCATACAAAGTACCCTTCAGAAAATTACTTTAATATACCAAATTAACTTATAAACACAAATATCGCGATGAAATTCAGCACAATAAAATATTATGTAAATATAAATATATTCACAAAATTGTATCGGGCTTGGTCCATATTTGCCCCTAGCTACCTTATAATGCGTCTTTCAGAAAAATAGTTTTTCATCCATAAAATGCTTAAATGTATCGGAACAAGGGAATATTGAAGATAAATGCTTTATTATGAGAAATAAATCACATTTAATATTTATAACTAGTGTAGGGTATCATATGGTCGGCCACGCCCCACTATACTTTCTTACTTGTTTTATGTTGCAAATTTTTAGATTTATTTTTTATACCAACCATCAAAAAAGATGGCTCGGGTATAGCGATAAAATTCGACATAAATAAGTTTTATATGAGCCAAAATCTTTCTGCCAATTAAGGTCCCCTTTTGAAAAAGCGCGAGTATAGCTATAAAATTCGACATACGAGTTTCATATGTTGATAATGTTACACTATTAAATTCCTCGCGAACTAAAATCTGTTTACCAGCTTTTATGTGGATAGGTCCATAATTGACCCTATCGTCCTATCGGGTCCCCTTCAGTAAATTGCTTTAACGCTCATTACTGTCTTTAAAATATGAGTAAAGCGACACACGTAAATTTCTTACTAGCCTCTGCACCAATCTTTTTTTGGATCGGCTCATAAATGACACTTCCCCTATATAAGGTGCCCCTCTGTAAATGACTATAAGGCTTATTACTTGCCTAAAAATTATTATATAGTGACGAAATTTGACACACATAAGTTTTATGCGAGCCACAATCTATTTACCAAATTTAGGCAGTAACGATCCATAGTTTACCTACTACCCTACCACCCATACAAGGTCCCCTTGAGGAAATTACTTTAACGCTTATTACTGGTTAAAAAATACAAGTATAGTATATGTGATACATGTATGTAAGTTCTTTGCGAGCCAAAATCTATCTACCAAATTGTAATGTAAGTAACTTGCGAGCCAAAATTGTTTATAATTATAGTTATGATAATGCAACTAGATTAATATTGTGGAAATGGTTTTCGATTGAAACGATCGGATAAAGAAATTGACAATAAAAAAAGTTTATTTTTTGAACAAAAAAAAGTATTAAGAATATGAATTTAAGTGTTTTTCTAAAGAGAACATTGTTCGGGAGCTATGACCAATTATGGATTGATCAAAATTTTACAATGTCTTTTCTATGCATAAAAGTAACAATTCTATTCTAGATAATGAGTTAGTTTAAGTGACCTTATATACGAGATATGACAAATTGTGGTCCAAACGGAAAAAAAATTACACTCACATTTGCGTCTATAACTGTGATATTTTTGCCAAATTTCATATAAATATCTTAATTAGTTATGGTCGTTAAAGCGATTTTGGGAGAGAACCTTGTATGGCAGCTATGACCAATTGTAGACCGGTCGAAAAAAAAAACATTTATGTATATAAAAATTATATTTGTGCCAAATTTTGTATAAATAATTTAAATAGATAACGAGTTATGAGCGCTTAGTTTTCGGGAGGGGACCCTGTATAGGAGCCATGACCAATTGTGGACCGATCGGAAGAAAATTTTACGGTAACATTTAAGTATATAAAGGTAATATTTGTAACAAATTTTGTATAAATATCTTAATTAGGTAGCGAGTTTTGAGCGTTTAAGTGATTTTCGGGAGGGACCTAGTATGGGAACTATGACCAATCATTAACCGATCAGAATAAAATTCTACGGTAACATTTATGAAGATAAAAATTATATTTGTGCCAAATTTTGTATAAATATCTTAATTAGGTAGCGAGTTATGAGTGTTTAAGTGATTTTCGGGAAGGGACCGATCGAAAGAAAATTTTAAGGTAACATTTATGTATATAAAAGTAATATTTGTAGCATAAAACTTTAATTTCTAAATTTTTATGAAAATATCGATATTGTAACGGAAGTTATTAACAATAAACACATTTTCCGGGAATATGTACATTTGTATGGGAGGTATATGAAATTATGAACCGATTTTTCCGATTTTTAACAATGTTAATTCCCTCGTCAATAGATTTATCTCTGACTAAACTCATCAATTTATCTGCAGTAGTTTTTGTAAAAAGTACAAATAAATATGTGAAAAATCGCCATTTTTTCTAGGATGTCTTAAATTTTTACTCATAACTCTGAAACTATTCCACCGATCTTGCTGATTTTCAATACCAAACTGCTTAGGATAACAATAAATATTTTAGTTAAATTTTGGGGAGTTCCAGTGCTTCTTTTTAACGTGAGCGTGTTTAGATGAATATTTCTTAGTGTTACAAACGGAATGACAAACTGATATATACTCTCTATCACCACTGATGGTGTTGGAGGGTATAAAAAGTTATGAGAATAGGTCAATAATTAAACATACCCGTCATAGAGGATCCTCTTTAGAAAATTTGATGAATAAAATTCAGAAAATTACTAGTACAGCGATCAAAATCGATATAAGAAAGTTTATACTAAGAAAAAATTCTTCATTCCGAATTTAATGATCTATAACTGTCCCTATCCCCTATAAAGGGTTCCCTTCGGAAAAGAGTTTTGGTTATTATACCCTCCACCACCATCAGTGGTGATATAGGGTAAATACATGTTTGTCATTCCGTGTGTAACACCAAGAAATATTCATCTGAGACCCAACAAAGTAAATATTATCAAATTCTGAGTCGATTTAGCTATGTCTGTCTGTCTGCCTAAAACACGCTCACGTTTAAACTAAGGAAAGAAAGTCAGCCAAATTCAAGCAGTTTGGTATTGAAAATGAGCAAAATTGGTACACACCGGGAAAAGCTATGAATCAAAACTTAAAACAACCTCGAAAAAAATAAGAATTTTTTACACACTCTTAATTTTCTCGAATACTATGCAATTCCATGAAAATCACCATACATTTGTATCTACACAAGAGCTTAATCTCTGCTGAAAATTGCTAGAATCGGTCCAGAATTTCATATACCTCTCATACAAAAGTACATATTCCCGAAAAATGGATTTTTTTGTTAATAACTTCCTTCACAATGTCGATATCTTCACAAAAGTTTACAAATTAAAATCGTATGCCAATAAAATTCATACGGAGAAAAATTTTTTTAGATCTGTCCATAATTGGTCATAGCCATACAAGGTCACCTCCAGAAAATCACTTTAACACATATAACTCATTATTATATTAAGATATCCATATAAAGTTTGGCACAAGTAGTAAATATTGCAAAATGTTTTTTTTTTCGATCCCAAATAATGATATCAATACATTTAGCAAAAATATTGCTCTTATATACAAAAAGTACACTATAACAATTCACGATCGGTCCATATTTTGTCATAGCTCTCATACTAGGTCGCCTCCAGAATATTCATTACCAAAATAATAATATATATACAGAATTTTTAAATTTTATCTTTAAATACATTATTGGACATAGCTCCCATACAAAGTCCTTTTACGAAAATCTCTTAAACGCACATTACCCATTACCAAATAAAGCTTTTGATAAAAGATTTGACACGAATATTAGTTTTGTATGCATAAATTATATTTCCAGATTTTTTCACGATCGGTTTATAACACAGCTGCGGTAGGTCTTATACTAGGTTTCCTTCAGAAAATCACTTAAAGGCACATTACTTATTACTAAATTGCGGTATAAATACAAAATTTGACAGACATATAGCTTTTATGTACATAAATTTAGCTTAAAGAATTTATAACGATCGGTCTATAATTAGTCATATCTCCAAAACGTGTTAACTGTATTTAACTAAGTGCATTATCAATTAGTGTAGAACAAAATTATATATGTATATGTATTTCGAAATACTTAAATCTTTCACACAAATGCATACATGCAAATTACTAAATATCGCTAAGCGCTATACAAATATAAAGAAAATGGCATTTGTAATGTTTAATAAATCTTCGTATTTTTCTTTTAAATATATAAGAAAACTTATTTCTAAAAATATTTGATCAATTAGAAAAGTATTAATATTAAAGTAGCTAGTGGAGGGTATTTAAGATTCGGCTCAGCCGAATATAGTACTCTAACTTGTTAAAATATGAATTTCCTTATTTAAAATGAGAGTATTACGATGAAATTTGACATCAACAAGTTCTATACAAAATGAAATTTTTGAGTATCATTTCATAATTGACGGCCTCTTCAGAAAATTACTCATATGCCCAAGTTTTAAAAATTTACTAAAATATTTTGTTTTAAAAAATTATTATCCTGTTATTTCAAAAGAGCTCAGTCCATAACTGACTTAATCCATATTCCATATATCACCCTTTTGTTTATAGGGAACAATTCCGTTTACGGTATATGGTAGACGTTTTAATGTAATAAATTAAAATATATTGTAAAATTAAATTAATTAAATCTTTTTCAATTGCAAGATTTATTAAACATTACAAATGCCAATTTCTTTTATATTTTTATTGCGCCCCAAGTTATGCTTTGGCGATATTTAATAGTTTGCATGTGTGTGAAAGATTTGAGGAAATTAAAATTAATGATAATGCAACTAGTTAAAAAAGTGATCTAGTATGGGAGATATGACCTATTATAGACCGATCTTAAAAGATTCTTTAAGTAACATTTCTGTACATAAAGACATATTTATATAATTTTGAATTGTCCGATTATTAAGCGGTTAACACAAAGCCACAATAAACTTTCAGTATGTTTATCGAAATAAGTAGTTTTGAAGACCCTCAGATATCCTCAGAATTCTATTAAATATATTTTTTTTTTTAAAAATGATCGTTATATATATTTTAAATCAAAACTTGGCAGCCAATAAAATTTATTGAATAAATATAATAATTTATCTTACAATACTCAACGGTTTTCATAAAATAATTAAATGAAATTTCATACGAACACAAGAAATGTTTTCAACATCAAGTTTAAGCAAATATTTAAAAAATAGTAAAATATTTTAATTAATATTTTCATATTTCTATACATCTCAATTTCTGCAGTGTTATTGGAACTTTTTTCACATTTACGTTGTAATAAAAATCAATAAATTTAATAAATACCCACACCAAATACATTTTACGCATTATCAGTGTTCAATCTTTAATGCAATATTGAGTTTGTATAATAAATTGGCAAAGAAGAACTTTATCAGAAATTTATACTTAAAAATTGTTCTGTGGAATAAAAAAATATAAATTTAGTTTAAAACATTAGACCACTTAAAGGAATCATATATAGGACCATCTTTTGTAATTTACTTTAATTTAAAACATACACTTTAATATTGGGTATAAAATATTCGAATTGCGTTTGTTCTTATTCTTCGGTTTGTTTTACAACAAACATTATTTTTAAAAGCAAATTTAAACAAGAAGGTTCGTCCGTCTTTGACAGTATACAAAATCTTACTTATTTAAAACAATTAAATAAGTTTAAAATCATTTGCTTAAAGTCAATATGGATTTCCTTTAATAAAAGTTTCTCTTCACAGTGATGCTCTTTCCATAATACATAATTTACTAGTTTCTGTAAACAAATATAAAAAGATATATAAATATAAACTTGACAGATTAGAGAAAGATTGTTACTTTTACATATCGCCTATTTACTACAAGATCGGCATTTCTTAAACTTAGGATTTTTATTTGAAAAATTGATACTAAATAAAAGCCGTTTTTAGTAGTAAAATTAAAACAAAAAATTGTAATTCTCTATATGCAAAAATGTTGATTTAATTGACATAAATTCCTTTGTAATTTAAATCTAGAGTAATTTTTTAAATTTAATAATTTATCAAAAGGTTATTTAAGACATAAAATGTTATACAAATTTAAGGACGTCATCTCGAAACGAAATTTTTTAGTTATACCAGTCTTTTGATAAATGAGTAATATAAAGGCGATATAATGCCATCTATAGAATTTGCTACCTTTTGTACATGTTGAAAATAGAGTTGTTTAAATGACAAAAAAAGAACAGAGAATAACATGATGTCAAATATGATGGAAAACTGTTATGACAATAAAATTTACACACAAGCAAATATGTTATTTTACTTGCTCCTTTTTGTAAATCATTTACAATGTACTGTGGTTAGGAGTTAATAATTTCACTGACATTTTGAAAATAAAAAGAGTAAAATTATTCTTAAGTATTCTTATAATAACTTACATATACTTATACAAGTAAGTTCTTTATCTTATGTTTTACCGTTTTATTTGTACATTTTATTGAATTGCGCCCTTAAATATTAAGATTACTGTTTTTCGAACTGTGATATTATTTATTGAATAATCTTCAGACTTGAGTTCGAATAACACTTGGGGATAAGTTATTTTCCAAATTCTAATAATAATTTTAATTTAATATTAAAATTTTTTTGTAATATTTTAGCAAATAGGTCCTAATTCTTTACTGTTGCATATTTTACACAAAATATTTACGGAATATTATCGCTCAGATAATATAAAATATGTCCCTAAAGTTATTCATGCCTGACGAATATTCAATTAATAATATGAATAATAAGAAAATTATTTTTCTCTGAAAACATTTATTGTAGGGTAAAATAAGCAGTCGGGTTGTAAGTATGACAACGAACTAACAAACAATAACTCCAAGTATTTTTAACCAAACAAATTTTTAACTCCTAATTTGTAAGTACTTATATAAGTAGTGATTTGTTAGTTAGCGAGGTAAATACTAATATAATGAGTTAATATGCTAATGAATAAGTAGTGAAAAGGAAAAGGAATAAGTGAGTATGACAACGAACAATCAACTAGAACTAAAAGTTTGTATGTTGGCAGTTCTTTTATTTTTGAAACAAAACAACTTTTTAATCCGTAATGTAAGTTTTGTGGTCCCAACAATCAATCAATATGCGTTTTTTTATTATATTCCTATAAATCTTTAATTAACAATTATCTATAAAAACATAAACGTTTTTTTATAGTCCCACTGTGACTTACACTAAACTTGAATCCTACGCTTAGTGTATGGAAGTGTAAAGTTGTTACATTTTAAAAGGCATTAAAAAATATACGAAAGTACTTCTTTGCCTCCATAGGGCTGTTTGAAAAAAATAACTTTTATATTTTTTAACAGATGTTTTGTCATAACATATATTTATGTCCTTCAATAGCATAGCCTTTATGTATAGAGAATTACAATATAATATGCTAAAAAAATTTTCTATATTCCATAATCTGACCATTTTTTTGCTAAATATATATAAACAGAATTAAACTTAAAGACTTTCATAGATAGTAATCGCTTATTTTAGGTTTATTACGCATATTTTTCACACAAAATTCCTACAATAAACCATCAATAACTGTATTAAGTATTTATGAATATGAGGCTTACAATAGAGGTTTTGTAGTGATACTTTGTAGTTTATGTGTAGCATTAATGTCTAAAAAATTTCAAAAATATGAAGTGATTTTAAATTTAAGAGCATTTATTTAAGTCATATGAAACGATATTGCTAAAAATATAAATAGGTTAGTATGCCTAAGGACACAATTTTTAAATTATATTAGATTTTGTAAATTTCTAGTTATTATACCATCCACCACCATCAGTGGTGATAGAGTAGAGATAGAGTAGTATATGTTTGTCATTCCGTGTGTAACACCAAGAAATATTCATCTGAGACCCAACAAAGTATATATATTCCGGGCCCTTATCAAATTCTGAGTCGATTTAGCTATGTCCGTCTGTCTGCCTAAAACACGATCACGTTTAAACTAAGGAAAGGAGCAAAATCGGTTCACACCGGGAAAAGTTATGAATCAAATTTTAAAACAACCTCGAAAAAATAAGCATTTTTTTACACATTCGGATGTAATTTTCTCAAAAACTATTCAAGATAATTCCATGGAAATCACCATATATTTGTACCTACATAAGAGCTTAATCTCTGCTGAAAATTGCTAGAATCGGTCCAGAATTTTTATATACCTCATACACAAAAGTACATATTCCCGGAAAATGGATTTTTTGTTAATAACTTCCTTCACAATGTCGATATCTTCCTTAAAAACGGAGAAAAAACTTTCTGGATCGGTCCATAATTGGACATAGCTCTCATACAGGGTCCTTTCCCGAAAATCACTTAAACGCACATAACTCATTACTTAATTAATGTATCTATATAAAATTTGGCACAAGTATTGCTCTCACATAAATAAATATTACTATGTCATTTTTTTTTCAATCGGTCCATAATTGGTTATAGCTCAAATACAAGGTCCCTTCCCTAAAATCACTTAAACCCGCATAACTCATTACTAAATTAGGATATCGATATACAATTTGGTACAAGTATAGGTATTACTCATATACATATAAATATTACTGTGAAAGGTTTTTTCGACCGGTCCATAATTTGTCATAGCTCCCATACAATGTCCCATCCCGAAAATCACTTAAACGCGTATAACTCATTACTTAATTAAGATATCGATATATTATTTGGTATAGATATTGCCCATTAGCATATAAATATTACTATGAAAGTTTTTCCGATATCATAACTGGTCATAGCTCCCATACAAGGTCCCTTTCAGAAAAACACTTAAAGGCACATAACTCATTACCAAACAGTGATACCCATTAAATATTAGGCATAAATACTATTTTTGCACACGTTAATATTATTTTAAAATGTTTTCACGTTTGGGCCCTCCTTGGTCATAGCTCCCATACAAGGTTCTCTCCCGAAAATCACTTTTCTAGAATGAGAATCAAAATTGTTGTAAGTATATAAGTAATTTTTTACAAATTTTAATTTTATATATTTTTATAATTAGTAAAATTTTTGTTAAAATTCAATGTATATTTTTAACAAAATTATTATAGATTCAATAAGAAAATTTGTGTTTTTTTTTTTGTTGCCAAAATACAATAAATTATTTATCTGTTTCAGACATTATATGGAAGCAATGACCGATTGTGGATCGATCGAAAAAATTTTACGGTAATATTTATAAATTTCTTAGTTAGGTAATGAGTTATGAGCGTTTAAGTGATTTTCGGGAGGGGACCATGTATATTAGCTATGATCAATTGTGGACCGATGGAAATTATTTTTCTTAATATGAATTCTATTGACATAAAACTTTAATTTATAATATTTTGTGAAGATATCAATATTGTAACGGAAGTTATTATGCACATTTCTATAAGAGGTATATGAAATTATGAACCGATTTTTAACAATGTTGATTCTGGCACTAAGAGCTGTATCTCTGACAAAATTCATATATAAAAAGTACAAATAAATATGTGAAAAATTGTCATTTTTTCGAGGATGTCATAAATTTTTATTCAAACTCTGAAACTATTTCACTGATCTTGTTGATTTTGAATAACAATGAATATTTTGAGAGAATTTTGTGGAGTTTCATTGCTTCGTTTTAACGTGACCGTGTTTTATACAGACAGACATATGGGCTCAGAATTTCATAAAGATCAAGAATATATATACTTTGTTGGGTCTTAGATAAATATTTATCAGTGTTACAAACAGAATGACAAACTGATACACAGAAAAAAATATTCAGTAATTTTTTTTCAATAAAGACGTTAATCAGTATTAAATTGTAATTTTATTATATTTTTAATTAATGAGATTATTTTTTTAATTGCTTTTTGAATTTTTAAAATTTTTAATATTTTGACATTTGTAAAAATAAAATAAAAAAGAAAAAACAGTTTAAAACTTTTGCATAAAAGATTTTTTCCATTATATTATAAAAAATTTTGTTATTTCAATTCAAACACAAAATGGACGGGAATTTACTCATCTCTGTTATGTGGACCTACGTAAGTAAAAAAGTTCTAATTCAAAAATATGTGTATTCAATTTAATATAGTGTCTTTTAGATATTTTGTGGGATGGGATGCTAATTTAGACGCATTATTTCCCTAAAGCATTTAAAAAAAGCAGTAGACTTAACACAAGGTAAGCTTTGAGCAAGATTTCTCAAATGTGTTTCTATGTTTTCTTTTGTTGTCACTTTTTCGATCATTATTTCTTGGCGCATGACCCCGGCGGATGCTAGGAGTTTTTATAAGTTATGAAGTATATCTGAAAATATCGTGGCGATTGCATACATACATACATACATACATACATACATACATACATACATACATACATACATACATACATACATACATACATACATACATACATACATACATACATACATACATACATACATACATGCACTTTTGTATATTCAATAAAAACAATTTACATAAATCTTCAATTGGAATAATTATTTTTTAGTCGATATTTAAAATTACAATAATTTAATCGAATTCATTAAAGACGTATTTGAAATATGCCACTAGTTCTAATTAACGAATTAATTACAATAATACTGTTTTAATTGAAATTTTGGCCACGTTTTTTCCAATTAACATTTTTAATCTTCAGTTAATCAATAGTATCATTTTGATGATTAGAGCAAAATCAAAACTTTTTTTAATTAATATGATCAATTTCATAATTGAAACTCATTTTTAATTTTTTCTGTGTATATACCCTCTATCACCACTGATGGTCCTGGAGGGTAGAAAAATCTACGTTAGGGGTGCATTATAGGTAGTGTTGCCAGGTTAGCCTTTTTACTTATCATTTAGCCTCAAAATTTATGTTTTAGATTCTGGCTTTTTTCTCATTTCCGCTCTCTTATTTAGCCTTAAAAGAGCTAATATTTTAGAATTTTTACTATATATTTAAACACTTATAATAAGAACATCTAAAATAAAGAATGGGCAATTCGACAGAAATAACTTTTATATTTAAATTCTCGCTACCTAATTTTATGAGCATCGATCCATAATTGACCCTTCCACTTATATATGATCCCCTCAAAAAATGACTTTTACGCCCATTGCTAGCTTATGAAATTCAACACACAGAAGTAAGTTTCCTACGAACCAAAATTTCATCATAATAAAAAGAGAGCATTCATTTAATGCATACTGTTTGATGGTGGGTATATAAGATTTAGAAAATATTTTCTAACAAATACTTTATTGAAATAAATTTAATTTTCAGTAAATATTTTTACTGATCCAATAAACGTTTTTGTTTGACTTTTTTGTCAGCATTTAAAATACAAAAATATGTATATCAAGTTCTGAAATTTACTAAAATGAATTGATATAATTCTTATTTCGTTTATAACATTTAATGTATAAGTATTTCAGTTTTCACAGTACGAAATAATAGTTTTTAAAATATTAAGTAAAATTGTTGTAAGTATAAAAGTAATTCTTACAAATTTTAATTTTATAGAATTAGTTAAATTTTTGTTAAAATTCAATATATATTTTTAAACAAAATTTTTATAGATTCAATAGGAAATCATCATATAATCAATCATAATCAGTACAAATACAAATAACTTGACTTATTGTTTCAGTAAAATAATTGTTTCAAAATGTTGCAAATATTTTTTATTGTTTTTCGTAAATAGTATATTATTTTAAAAAGAAAAATCCTGAAATTTTTTAGAAAAGAATTTGACTACTTGATTTTACGAATTTCGTGATAGCTGCTATTTAAGTAAAAACAAGTTTGTGTGCTGTATTCGGCTGAGCCGAATCTTAAATACCCTCCACCAGCTACTCTTATTTTAATACTTGTTTAATTGATCAAATGTTTGTAAAAATTTTAAACAGCTTAAATTTGTTACAATTCCAAGATTTATTGAACATTACAAACTCCACTTTCTTTTATATTTTTATAGCGCCCTAAGATATGTTTAGCGATATTTAATAATTTGCATGTATTCATGTGTGTGAAAGATTTAAGGTTTTTTAAAATACATATACACATATATAATTTTGTTATACACAAATTGATAATGCAACTAGTTAAATACAGTTAAAGTGCTTTTAGGGGCAGGACCTAGTATGGGAGATATGACCATTTGATCGGTCTTTAATTGGTCATATCTGCCCCTAAAAAATTCTTTAAGCAAAATTTCTGCACATAAAAGGTTTTGTATCTAAAGTGTGTTTGTATTGTACCGACGGCACCCATGTTATGAACCGATCCACAGTGGTATAGGAAAAAAAGGAGGGAAATAATTCGGTAACTTCTAAACGGTTAATCCGATTTTAATGAAATTTGGTATGCAGAAAGAGGAGGTGTTGTCGAGTTTAGGTTATGAATTTGGATCTTATAGGGGCCCGGCGGGGGGTCCTCAAATTAGGACACCACGGCTATGTTTAATATTTAAAACGATCCTATTTCTTCATTTGAGTTCCGATTTAAAAAAAAAAATTGTATATAGAATCTCCTCATCGAGCACTATTGTCGTATTTTATGTAAAGTCAGCTTTCCAAAAAGTATAAATTCTATATACATCTTCTTAGAAACTTTTTAGATAACTTAAAAAGAAAAATATACTTTTTTCCCAAAAAATGGCAAAAAATTGCCTTTTTTTAATTTTTTAAATTAAAATGCCTATAACTTTGGACTTAGTCATGATTTTTACACAATTCTTTCAATGCTTAATATATAAACTTGTTGTTAAGAGAATAAAAGAAAAATGGCGAAAATCGGGAATATTTGGACCCGCTTTTATCAAAAAACTAAAGTAAGGACGGTAAAAATTTTAAAATTTTAATTTTCAAATGCGAATATCTCCTAAGCTATAAGAGATAATTTACTGCTACGACGACATTTTTATAGTGCTCGATGAGGAGATTCTCGGAACTCAAATGAAGAAAGAGGATCGTTTTAAAAATTTAACAGAGCCGAGATGTCCTAATTTGAGGACCCCCCGCCGGGCCCCTGGTTGGCCTATAAGGTCCAAATTCAAAATCTAAACTCGGCAACACCTCCTCTTTGTGCATACCAATTTTCATTAAAATGGGATTAACCGTTTAGAAGTTACCGAATTATTTCCCTCTTTTTTTCCTATACCACTGTGCGATCGTGATAAAATCTTAAAATAGAATTTTTGTATACAAAACTAATATGTGACATTGTATGGGAGCTATGAGCAATTATGTATATAAAGACAAAGTTCATTCGATATTATTTGGTAATGATTATTGTGCATTTAAGTAATTTTCTGGAGCGAACCTAGCATGAGAGTTATGACCAAATATGAACCGATCGTAATTTTATAGGAATATTTCTGTATGTGAGAGCGGTACTTGTACCAAATTTTATATGGATATCTTAATTTAGTAATGAGTTATTTGCGTTTAAGTGATTTTCGTTAGGGGACCTTGAATAGGAGCTATATCCAATAATGAACCGATCCACAAAAATTTTCCTCTGAGTGAATTCTATTGACATAATATTTTAATTTGTAAAATTTTGTGAAGATATCGACATTGTCACTGGAGTTATTAACAAAAAACCCATTTTCCGTGAATTTGTACTTTTGTATGGGAGGTATATGAAATTTTGGACCGATTTTGGCAATTTTAAGCCTTTTTATACCCACCATCAAAAAATATGGGGGTTTATTGATTTTGCCATTCCGTTTGTAACACATCGAAATATTGGTCACAGAGTTGAGTTTCTTTCAAGCCAAATTCTCATAACAACAATAATTTTAGTTAACCCTACATAAGAACGGAAATCCCCTCTAACGTCCAGATTATTAATATTTTTTTACGTTTCAAAATTTTTACTTGAAGTTTAAAAATTTTTACTTGTACTTATTGATTGGCTGTAAATGGGTTAACCAAATGTGACTGAGAATGGCTGTTGAATGCGCTATATGAAGTTTCTAATATAAAATTACATTATGTGAAAGAATATATTTTTCTCCATAAAAACAATACATTTTTAAGTTAACAAAAATCCCCTTCCATTACTAAATGCTTATCCTGAAATAATTTTAAGTTCTGTACATTTATCGCACATTGCAGAGTATAATAAACAAGTGAACTGCACATCAAAGCGTATGACAATATATACATGAGGGTTATGGAAACCCTACATAAAAATGAATTCACTTTAAATCCTGCCAGCAACTCAACTAACTTTAAATGCTTTAAAACACGACTTTTTCATCAACTAGTTATGGTTGATTCTTGGATTATTTTTAATGGAGTCAACTGACAATTTTAACATGGCGATGTCCTACGCAGTAGTCAATTGTCCGAA
Organism: Lucilia cuprina; assembly: GCF_022045245.1. Lineage (NCBI taxonomy): Eukaryota > Metazoa > Arthropoda > Insecta > Diptera > Calliphoridae > Lucilia > Lucilia cuprina. The sequence continues at coordinate 34,440,420 of NC_060950.1, forward strand.
TCTGCATGACTTTTCAACTAGCCTAAAGTTAGTTACTAAAAAATTAGCTTAAAGGTAACTCTTTAATAACTAATTTAATGTTAGTTACAGAAAAGTCATGTAATAGTTTTCTTTTGTATTCCCTACTGTATTAATTAATTATATTTTATTAACTAAATAACTAGTAGTTATGTAAATTACTAGACATCCGTTTTTTGCAGGGGAAGAAATAATAACACCGGTATCCATAAAATTATGAATGATTTTTTCATTATTTCCATGATTCCCATTGATCCATATCTAAAATAAATTTTAATATGTTATGTGTAATGTTAAATGTAAATGTATTATATTTACAGTATTAATCAGTAGAACTTAGGGACCGAGTTTTGAAATATTTAACCTTTAATAATTAATTTTTCCAATTTACTGACTCTAATTTCACAACGTATACAAGAAAATGACAAAAATGTAAAATAAAATTCCAAATAATAAAAAAACATGTCGAAACAAAATGCTCTCCAGATAATATTGGGGTACTCCCGCATTATATGAGAGTTAGCTTGTAGTTAGTATTTAAAAGTCGGTTCTTCACGTTGCCAAATACAAAACGTCTTGTAGTTACTAACTTGTAGTTAGCTTATAGTCAGTCTGTAAAAGTAAACTAGAAGTGAATTTTTCTCGTAGTCGACTACAAAATTGCTGGCAGGGAAATAATATAACTATTTCATAATGTATGTAGTGCCTTACAAAGATTTGTATGGGTGTATTTACATTTACAAAAATAATCTTTAATCATAATTTTATAAAAAGAAAAATCTTGCAAAAATATAAAGTTTCAACTTTATGTTGAAAAAAGGAATTTGTAATTCTTGTTCCATATGTGCATCATGTAAATGTTTTTAATTAAAACACGATGCCTCCAAATAAAATATAAAAAAAATCCTTTAATAACTTTTAAAGCATGTTCTCAATGCCACGCATGACATGTTTCGCTTTAAATGTCATACAAAAATTCCTACTTTTGAGAACTTTTACTTACAAAGAAAATGTCTGTGTTCATAAGAGAGTTATTCTACTATAATGTATATAAGAGAGTTATTACTACTATAGTGTATATATATACATATGTAGGTAGAAATTAACTTAAGATTGATCCTAAAGGAATTACCAACTATGCGATATGACACATTTAAACCGATTTCGATTTTTTTTTTAAATCATAATTTTGTGTTGGGTATAAAGTTATTGGTATATAACTTAATAAAATCATTTTAATGGATTGGAATACTAATTTTACAATGGTATTTCAATTAGGGTTCTATAAATCGATTTTCGAATAATCGAACAATCGACTTTTTGTCCAAAAAAGTCGATAACTCGACTATCGTCTGTGAAAAAAGTCGAATACTCGAAAATTTAAAGAACAAGTCAAAAACAATCGAAAATTTTAAAAAAGTGTAAAAAAAGTCAAAAACTCTAAAATAATTGGAAAAACTCGAAGAAAGTAATAAAATAGTTCTATAGTTAAAGCAAAATGTCGACTTTATGAGAAATAATTAAATTAATTTAAACTATTAAAAAATTACAATTTTCGATTTTTCCACATTTTCCGACTTTTGTGAATTTTAGACGATAGTCGAGTTATAGACTTTTGCACAAAATAGTCGATCTAGAAGTTTACGCCGTTTCACATTAGGGTTCTATAAATCGTTTTTCGAATAATCGAACTATAGAACCCTAATTTCAATATATTTTAATATAATTTTCATTCAATATTTATGAAATAGAAATGAAATTAATTTTAATTTTAAATAAAATTAAAAAAAAAATTATATACAAATGGAAAACTCTGAAATACATTTGGAATTTTTTTCGTTAATGAGGAGGAAAAAAGTACCAAAAGGAAGTAAAAGCGGGGAATTTGATTTTATTTCTACACAATGATACAACTTAAAAATATATTTTAGATTTAGAAACACTAAATATGTTAATGTGGTGTTATTTGGAACCCCGGTACCAAGATATATTTTTTGGTACTTTTTCATTCTTCAGCTGGTACTTTTTGAGTTGAACATCAGAACATGAAATTGGACTGGTGCTTTTTTGAGTTTTATCTATAATGACAAATGTATGCTTTTCACAGGGCCTAGTTATATGAGGACCTATTATTATGGAATTCGTGAGGGTCATCAAATTTTGTATAGAACTTGGTTTTTGAATAATTATGAACTTAAAAGCCCTATTCGACGGTTTCAGTTGTATGGGGGCTAGGTGAAATAATGGACCGATGTAAAACATTTTCAACAGGCTTCGTCTACGGTATCATAAACGATCATGTGCCAAATTTCATTCAATTATCTCCAAAATTGCGACCCGTAGTTTGATCAAAAAGTTTAAAAGCGTCTACGGTACCATAAAAGATCGTGTGCCAAATTTTATTGAATTAACTCCAAAATAGCGACCTGTAGTTTGATTACAAGGTTTACAAGCCCTATTGGAGGCTTGGACCAACGGACGTAGCTAAATCGGCTCAGAAAATGATTCTGAGCCGATTGGTATACTTTAAGGTGGGTATAGGACCAATAATATTATGTGTTACAAACATCAGCACAAACCTAATATAACCTCTCTACTAAAGTGGTGTAGGGTATAACAAGAAACATGTAATTAAGTACGTAGAGACCGGATTCGTTCTTCGACTAGAACTTTTTTAATACTTCTGTTTTTTTTTTTGGAAATTTATATAAATTTTCAGTAAAAATTTAAGTAGATATAAATTTCATATATAGCGATAGATACCTGCTAAAAAATTAAGTATGGATAACAATGCTTCCATGTTTTAAGAATATATACACTAGTGTGGGTCAGTCTCTATGGACAAAAAGAAGTTGTGTCAGTAGTAAATTATAATAATATATATAATATATATTTTTTAAGATTTGGCACTAATATTTGTGCCAAATCTTAAAAAAAAACAAATACAATATTATTTCTCTATATATGAGTAATACTGGTTCCAAATTTTATATGGATATCTTATTTTGGTAATAATTTATGTGCGTTTAAGGAATTTTTGGGAGGGGACCTTGTATGGGAGCTATGACCAATTATGGGCCGATCAAAAAAACGTTTACTGTAATATTTATATCATACATGGGAGTAGTTTATTATATCGATTAATTAATTGACGATTTCATTAGCATTAAATTGAAAAAAATTATAATTATTTTTTTTTTCATTAGCATTATTTTGTCTAATGGTAATGGTTTTTAATGAAACGATTTCATTAGTAATTTTTTTAAAAATAAATTTTCATTACCATTATTCAATGGATTTTAAAAATGTTCGAACATTAGTTCTAATTTCGAAATTAATTTCGAATATCCGAACATTATAATGTATTGTCATTAGGTGAAATCATGTATGGCAAATTTCAGCACATTCGGATTAGAAAAACTAGTTTTAACAGCTTTAAAAATTTTTCGAACACGAGTTCGAATTTTCGAAAATTTTTTTAGGTTTTATGACACAGAGATTAATTTAAAAACATAAAAAAAATTTCGAAAATAACTTCGAAATTTCGAACTTAATTTCGAATATTCGAACATATTATTGTATTGTCATCAGATGTACTTATGACTGCAAAATTTCAGCCAATTTGGGCTACGGAAACTGGTTTTAAAAGCTTTCAAACCTCGAATCTTCGAAAAAGTTTTCCTTAATATATTTTTCGACAATTATAAATACTAATTAAATTTGTTTTTGAAAATTCATTATCAAATTCATTACCATTATCAAAAAAAGTTATAATGAAAAAAATATAATTTTCATTAAATGGTACTTAAAATATTTTTCATTACAATTTTTTTTATAAATGGTAATGAAATTTTAATGCTTAATGAAAAATTCACATGTATGATTTATATGCATAGAACAATACTTATACCAAATTTTATATCGATATTTTAATTAAGTAATGAGTTATGCGTTTAAAAATTTTAAACGCATTGTATGTAAAAATACCAGATACAAATTTTGTACTTTTCCCTACATATGTGTTTAAAAATGATTAGCAATATTCCAAAATCGAGCAAATTGAAATTTTTTGTGTCTAATAAAACTATTCTTTACATAGCAGAAATATAGAAGGTAGTGTCAATCTCTCATTATTTTTTTAAATTCTCTATCTGACATGCTTAAGGATTTTGAAGTTTTCGTTAAATTAGTGATACCATATACATTTTAATTTTTCCCATTTTATAATGAAATTTCTATATATGCTTTGAAGTTTATGTAAAAAATTTATAAAAATAATTTCAATTCAGTTAGAAAATATTATAAAAATTGTTCTTTTGAATAAAATCACATTTATATTAAAATCTTTGAGAACTAATTTATAAAATTAATTAAAGAAAAAATATGAGCTGCATTTTCCCGAACTGCGAAAATACGAAATACTTCTGCAAAATTCCAATGTAAGATTTTTTAAAGTCCCTATATTACCGGGTAAACGCCAACAGTGGCTTGGAAGATGCAAAACCAACGAAGAAAAATTATTTATTTTTTTTTTAATTAACATTATATTTAATAATGAAAATGCTTTTTAATGAATCGATTTCATTATTAATTATTTAGAAAATCAAAATCATTACCATTGTTTAATGATTAATTCATTATCATTATTTAGCAAAATGAAGAGAAAATCTACATTATAACTAAATAAAGCATTAAATGTGAATGTTATATCAACATTGCAAATGTTTTTTTTTATTAATTCTTGATTTCCTAATATTGAGGACCTTTAATGTAATAAATTTTAAGGCTAGCGTTTTAAAAACAAAAACTTATAATTAAGATTTATATGAGATTTTTATTAAATCTGTTTTTTATTAAACGTATTGCATTTATAACAGATTTGATTGGAATGGTACAATTTCTTTCAAAAATACATATTACAGTTTCTTCTACATATAGAAAATATAACAAATATTAATAACATTGCGAACGCTAACAAGATATATAATATAGTTTTAAGATATTTCAAAAGTATTGAGAATTAGCTTTAGCTAAAACAAATTTTTCAAAATTGCTGTCAGTAAGCCGCTGCCTACGCTGTTGGTTCACCATTCCGGCCAGGGAAAACAGTCTTCCTACAGGAGCTGATGAAAAAAGTGGAGTATTAGTTTTGAAACACATTTGTTTTATTAGATGGTATTTGTCGAAATCTTCATGCGAAGTTCCATTTTCTAATGTAAAATCTTCCAATTGCTTTCGAATGCTGTCGTCATTACGCACTTCAGGTTCGTTAACTAAAATAAATAAATATTATGCAATAGTTTCGATTAATTTTTTTAAACTTTGTAAGCAAATAGTTACCTTCATCATCACTTTCGTATATTTTAAAAAAGTTGTGCGCTATAGCCAAATTGGAAAATTTTTTGTAGGATTAGTGTTAACTATTATATTTTCTTTCGGCAAATACCATATAAATAGATTTTCTAAATTTCATTAACGAAAGGACTAGTTTCTTGCCATACTTCACTCAGTTTTGAGCATTTCAAAAATCTAACTTGTGGACTAGTAATTGCTGCAATAAACACTGCATACAAATTTCTCTCTAACACAAATATATTTTCAAATTGTTTTTCTAAGCTTGAAATTAAACCTCTGGTAATATTTCCGAGAATTGATTGACTGTTGCAATATTTTCTTAATTTTAATTTCAAAGTTAATAATGTTGGTAGCAAATATCTAAAATAAATATTTTTTTCTGATTGAAAAAAGTCCAAAGCCTCTGCGATAGGCTGCATAAGCTTAGTATATTCTTCCAAATAATTAAAATCCTCCAAATCTAAAGCATTTGTAATTTCTTTTATTTTGTCCTTGAATTGAAGAAGATGTTGAATACTATCAAACAATGAGTTTCATCTTGTTATTGTGGGGGTTTTAAGAGTAGCTGATAGTATTTCATAAATTTGTTCATAAGATTTTGGTCTTTTAGTTTTAGACCAAATATTTTCACATCTAAAAAGTTTTAGTACATAAATATTTAATATAATAAAAAGATAATAAATTAAAAAATCTTACTTAGTTATTGCACTATTGTGTATTTGAAATAAAACACCTTCTTCCTGTAAAAGCTTAATATAATCAGTTGTTGATAGGAGGTTCAAAGTGTGACTGCCACAATGATAGTGCTTAGATAACTGAAAACTATTTACAAATGGACTTTCGATAAACATATTGGCTTCATGATTGGTAAAACCTCTAAATTCAAATTCGTCTTCTGAGTCATCATCGTCTCTGGTGAGCTGAACGTTTTTATAAAATTTGATCCATTGTCCGTTGTAGTAGCAACTATTTTTTTTATTATTTAAATTATATTGGCAATTAATTTCTTCTATTAATGCAGATAAATTTAAAAAATTATGACTTACGTTTTCCTGACCAAACGTCAGCAGTGCAACATACATACGAGACCTTTTTAAACATATTTAATATTTGATATTCATTAAAAAAACTGAAACTTTACCTTTTCTAGCTTATCTTTAATTTTTAACTCCATTCGTTTGTTATACTTGTACAATAGATCTTGCATGTGTTTTCTAGACTTCACTTGTATGTTGGAATCTTCGAATAAATAATCTAGTATAAAATAAAATTAAAAAAAAATCAAATAAACCAATATTTTATTTCACTTACCCGTTCACATTCATTTTTTCTTATTATTAAATGTATTTCAAAAATTTTCATCGATATTATCAATGAATTCATGATTTTTTCAGAACTAACCCACTAAATATATATATTTTTTCCACAAAACTTGGCTGTATTGAGAAAAATTTTCAAAAAGATAAAAAATGTATGATATTTATACTTTTATCTGATACAACAAAATGAAACACCAAAGAATAAACAAGAAGTGAAACGCTGTCATTTTTTTACAACAACGTTACGCTCTTCTCACATACGAGTTCTGTGTAACTCCAACACATATGTAAGAAACTTACTCTCTCTCCAAACTTCAAAACTTTGTCGCGAAAATTCGTGGCTTATAGAACTTGAAAATATTTTTTATCACTTAACGTTATATTTTATTATTTTTTTGCACACTTTAAATATATTTAATAGCCCGAAAAGATTTAATTTTTTACAAACGAAAAAAATATTTTTTATTTTTTTGATATTTAATTTTTGTTGTTGAAATTAAAACGAAAAAAGAACAATGTTGTAAATTTTCGTATGGTACAAGCAAAAAATATTTCAACTAACGTAATTATTATTTCAATATTGCAGATTAAAAAGCAAAGATACGTTCATATATAATGTTTATCGATAAATTATGTTGCAAAATATTTAAAGAAATCTGCAACTATGTTGGCTTGAGAATTCTACTAATACATTCTTAGAGTTAGGTACCGACTGACAGTAGACTTAGGTACTTTTTGACAGCGTTTCACTTCTTATTTATTCTTTGTGAAACACGTTTAAAGTTTATTATTTTGCTCATTTTTTAATAGTTATACAACCAAGCTTGTCGAACATTCCAATTGAAATAGTTTTAATTTCGTGTTCTTACTTCAAATGCTGAAAGTGGTTTGATTTCGAAAGAAATTTTTGTTTTCCTTTTCTGAAGAATTTGTATTCTGTAATGATTTGTTAAAATGTTATTCATTAGCAAAATTCATATGCATGTGATTTTTATACCCTACACCACTATAGTGGGGAGGGTATTATGCGTTTGTGCTGAAGTTTGTAACACCCAAAAATATTGGTCCTAGATCCACCTTAAAGTATACCAATCGCCTCAGAATCACTTTTTGAGTCGATTTAGCTATGTCCGTCCGCCTGTCCGTCTGTCTGTCTGTGTGTCCATGTAAACCTTGTGCGCACGCTACAGGTCGCAATTTTCAAGATAATTTGATGAAATTTAGCACATACTCTTTTTTTGGTTCAAGGACGATCGCTATTGAAAATGGTTAAAATCGGTCCATTATTTCTCCTAGCCGCCATACAACAGTACCCCCCGAATTGGGCCTTTAGGCTCATAAGTACGTTAAATGTTTTATAATGTCAACGAAAATCAGCAAAAATTAGTTTTATAGAACAGTAATTGACAATACTAATTTTTATAGTGATCGGGACTCATTTGATCCTAGCCCCCATACAGACTCCCCTTCAGAAAATGACTTGAAGGTCAAAATTAACTTATAATTACTTACTTATAAAACGATTAAAATCTACATAAATGACTTTGCAGTAGACGTAAATTCATCTAAGAAAATTTATAAGATAGGCCCATATTTACCCCTTCTCCCCTATAAGCCCTCTTGTAGAAAATATCTCTTTTATGTCAACAATAAGTAAAAATATTCCACAATAAAACAAATTAAATGCTTTATTAAAAAAATTCAAAATTTTAACATATTGACTGGTGTAGGGTATCATATGGTCGGCATTGGCCGACTATAAATTTATACTTGTTTATTTTTCAAATACATGATGCAATTTGTTATTTAATTTCATACTGTTGCTAATGGGTTAATTTTTGTTTAGAATTTGTTTCCATGTTATAAAGCTACTAGATTTTTTGAATATCTTTTTCTTTTTAATAGTGAAAATTTTTGTTTACAAATTATAAATAGTATTTGAACCAGTGTTTAAATAACTAGACTACAAGTAGCTGTAGTAACGAAAAATAACTACTTTTGTGGTTAAAAATTTTCAAAAACTAGCAGCAAATCATTTACTATTTCTACTGCTACCTTTAGATTTTGGTAACAATAGTTAAAGATGTAGCAAAAAATAAAAATTTTAATAACAGTAGTAGAGTCATTGGTATTTAAATATTTTAATGTAGCAATTGAATACTTCAAATAGTAGCACTAAATATTTTCTTCAAGTAGCAATAAATGTTTATATATTTCAACAATTAAAAATTTGGTAGCATTGCTACTTTATTTTGGTAGCAGTTCTAGGTAGCAATGCTAATTAAATTTTTGGTAGCTATGCTACCTAAATTTTGGTAGCATAAAAATATTTTTTTTTATTAAAATACGAAAAAAATACGTCATTCAGAAAAAGACACAAGCTGCGGGATTAAATTTAGGACTTCGATTTGTGGGCCTTCTAAAGACATATTTACGTATTATAAAGTTGCGATATTAATTTCTCATTATGTTCACTACTAAAAGGATTCATGTATATTTATCAAGAATTATGTATCAAATTTTGTATGAAAATTTTCTTCATAAGATTTTTATAAGTTCTAATGAATACAAATTCTTCGACTGAAAATCTTATAAAAAGCCTTCGACAGATGACCATCTACAAGCCTTTTTAAGTAAGCATGTATAATTAAAACGATTTTTCAATGCGACTTGATGTACATGTGTCTATAGAATAATGGCTTTAGTAAGGCCCCTATACTGAACATTTTTCCCGTTGGGATATGTGTATTTGTTAGTTTATTTTTTGTTTTCGAAGTTTTTTGCTTTTTCTATTGCTACTTCAATTTTTATTCTATTGCTACCTCAATTATTTGGTAGCAATAGAACGAACAACTAGTAGCAAAGATTTCTATTGCTACTTTTCAAAAGTAGCAATAAAATTATTTATATTTTTAAGCTACTACCCCAATTGTAGTTTTGTTTTATTTAGAACTATTTCTACTTCTACTAATTTATTACTACTGCTATATTTGAGATTTACTTTTTTATAAGTAGCAATAGTTTTAAAAACGTATGATTATAAAGCAAAACAAATGCCACTGCTACAACTTCAGACAATTGTTTAGAGCAGTAGTTAAAGCAATAATATAATTCTTGGCAGCAAACGTAGTTTTTCTAACACTGATTTGAACATTTTCTTGCTATTTCATTACAATTACTGAAAGAAATTCTAATGAAAATAAAAAACATTATCATTAAATGGAATTTAAAATTTTTTTATATCCATTATTTTCAAAAAATGATAATGAAATTTTAATGGTAATGAAAAATTCCCATGTGTACATATCAAATGTTTAATAATAAACTACCAATTATTACTAAAATAAAGAAAATGCAAGATATTTTTTAAGGTGTTTTATTAAATAAAATGATTAAAGTTAAGGCTAAAAGCGAAATGAGATATCTTAACAACTATTTAAAAGAAGCAATCTTTTTTATCAATGTAAGTATTAACTTTTTAGATATTAATTGCGTTCTTTTTTGAGCCACGAACTAAAGAAGGAGCATTTATAAAAATATCTAAATATAAACTCTAAAGATTGACAATCTTGAGTGGGGTATAAAATATTAAATATAAAATAAAAGCAAATTGTTTCATTGAATAGATCAATGAAATCCTCGTTATTTTCAACAACCACTTCTTTTTCACATTTTGAATTTCTGAAAATGAATAAAAGAAACGTTTTTATTATATCGAACTGACAAATTTTTATTAGAGCTATTTTGTGTGTGTCCCTAACAGGGTAGGTAAAAATATCGCTCGCGATCGCGATTTTATTTATATCGCTAGTTTTAAAATTCAAAATCGCGAGTTTTATTTTTGAACACGCGAGCACAATTTTAATTAGAGTTTTATGTGTTTTGTATTCGCTTCGTAAGCGATATTTACATGTTTTTTCAACTCGCTTACGAGCGAGTGAAAAACGAATTTAATTCGAGTTAAATTCGAGCCGAAAAATCAGCAAAATGTGTGTGCAAGAAACAGGTTCTGTTGTGGTAGTAAAAAAGAACCAATAATATGGGAAATAATTATGTATGTGTGATTGTGTAGCCGTAGGTTTTATGACGGTCTGACAAAGCAAAAGAGGGAAAGTATAAGAAATATATTGTCTACCTTTTTATTTAAATGTGTATGTTTTTTATCTGTAGTTATGTATATACATATGTATATTGATGGACATGCAAGTGATCTTTAACATTTTTATACCCTCCACCACCATCAGTGGTGATAGAGGGTATATATAACTTTGTCATTCCGTGTGTAACACCAAGAAATATTCATCTGAGACCCAACAAAGTATATATATTATTGGTCCTTATGAAATTCTGAGTCGATTTAGCTATGTCCGTCTGTCTGTCCGCCTGTCTGCCTAAAACACGCTCACGTTAAGACTAAGCCAAGGACATCAACCAAATTCACCGAAAATATTTGTTGTTATCCTAAGCAGTTTGGTATTGAAAATGGGCAAAATCGGTTCACATCGGGAAAAGTTATGAATCAAAATTTGAAACAACCTCGAAAAAAATAAGCATTTTTACACATTCTGATGTAATTTTCTCGAAAACTATGCAAGATAATTCCATAAAAATCGGCATACATTCGTTTCCGCACAAAGGCTTAATATCTGTGGAAAATCGCCAGAATGGGTCCACAATTTCATATACCTCCCATACAAAAGTACATATTCCCGGAAATTTGGTTTTTTGTTAATAACTTCCGTCTTATGTCGATATCTTCACAACATTTTAGAAATTAAAATTTTATGATAATAGAATTTATTCAGAGGAAAAATTTTTTGGATGGGTCCATAATTGGTCATAGCTCCCATACAAGGTCCCCTCCCGAAAATCACTTAAACGCGCATAACTCATTACTAAATTAAGATATCGATAAAAAATTTGGTACATATATTGCTCTTATATTCAGAAATATTACAATGAAAGTTTTTTTGGATCGGTCCATAATTGGAAATAGCTCCCATACAAGCTCCGCTCCCGAAAATCACTTAAACGCACATAACTCATTACTAAACTTAGATATCGATATAAAATTTGGTACATGTATTACAATGAAAGCTTTTTTGGATCGATCCAAAATTGGTCATAGCTCCCATACAAGGTCCCCTCCAGAAAATCACTTAAACGCGCGTAACTCATTAGTAAATTAAGATACCGATATAAAATTTGGTACAAGTATTGCTCTTATATATTGAAATATAACCGTGGATGTTTCTTTGGATCGATCCATATTTGGTCATACTTCCCATACAAGGTCCCCTCCCGAAAATCATTTAAACGCACATAACTCATTACTTAATTAAGATATCGATATCGGTACAGGTATTGCTCTTATATATAGAAATATTACAATGAAAGCTTTTTTGGATCGGTCCATAATTGGTGATAGCTCACATACAGGGTCCATTCCGAAAATCAGGTCCCCTCCCGAAAATCATTACTCAATTAAGATATCGATATAAAGTTTGGTACATGTATTGCTCTTATATACAGAAATATTACAAAGAAAGATTTTTTCGATCGGTTCATATTTGGTCATAGCTCCAATACAAGGTCCCCTACCGAAAATCTTTTAAACGCGCATATTCATTACTAAGTTAAGATATCGATAAAAAATTTGGTACAAGTATTGCTTATATACAGAGAAATAACATTGTGAAATGTTTTTCCGGACGGTCCTCAATTGACCATATAAGGTCCCTTTTAGAAAAACACACATACAAGGTTCCCTTTTGAAAATCAGAAAAAACGCACATAACTCATAACCAAATATTTATATCCATACATTTATCAAAAATATTGCTTTTATATACATAAATTCACTAAAAAATTGTTTTACGACCGGTCCATATTAGGTCATAGCTGTCATACTAGGTCCATAAAATCACTTAGATTCACAATATTTATTACCAAGTAGAATTCTGAAATATTGTCTTTATGTACATAATTGGTCATAGCTCCCTTTTACGAAAATATCTTAAACGCACATTACTTATTACTAAAAATTACTAAATTTATAATGTTCAATAAATATTGGAATTGTAATAGATTTAACTTTTGGGATTTTTTCTATTAAAGACATGAGAAAACTTATTTCTACAAATATTTGATCAATTAGAAAAGTAATAATATAGAAGTAGCTGGTGGAGGGTATTTAAGATTCGGCACAGCCGAATATAGCACTATAACTTGATTTTATTTATTATTTTTCTCTAAATGCGAAAGAACATATTCTTTCTTACAAATATATTGAAAACAACAAAAAAATTTAAAATTTTGTTTTCAATTTAATAGAAATACACGTACATTACCTCGACATTTTTATGCAGAAAGCCAATATCTTCTCCAAAATATAAGGCTATGGCGTTCAGTATTTCATAATCAGTTGCTCCTTGACTGGGAGCCTCACAAAATTTAGGTTTATTTAAATTCTCAAAATGCCTCCTAATTTTTCCAAGTTCAGCTTTAACATTTATTTCAAATAAAGAAGCATCTAAATTCATTAATTTCTTAAAATGATCGTAAAGATATTCTTTTTTAAATATAAGTGGCCATTCTGTTTTGATACTACGAATTGTAGGAACTGGATTCATTGTGTTGAAATGTGTTCTTTGTAGGTCATAGCATTCTGTCATGAATTTCTTAATCGTCTCCATGTTCTGCAAATTGTTTACATCATCTTTAAGTCGTATTAATTAATTTTTTTTTATAAACCAGTGACGATAGTGTTTCTGATGAATTCATACTTGTGGGTTGCCAATTTACACAAGTGTTTTTAAATAAATTTGATCGTCTTTTATTTTTAATTGGTATATCAGGATCAAATTCTGTATTACGCTTTGGAGCTCTGTTCAAAAAGTTGACTCTATTGCTCATGATTGTTAGAAGAGGAACCATTGTTGAAGATATAATGTTTCCAGCAGCATCTTTTTCAAGAAATGATGTGGAGTACTTATTTACAGCTTGTTGAACAACTGTACGTAGATCATTCATAGGTATGATAGGGGAAATATGACGCATTTCGTCGACTAACGTTTTAGCAAACGTATTTATACGTTTACCTATTTTTTGCTTATTTAGAAGCATTTTTAAAATGTATGTATGTATGTATGTATGTATGTATGTATGTATGTATGTATGTATGTACGTGTGTATGTATGTATGTATGTATGTATGTATGTATGTATGTATGTATGTATGTATGTATGTATGTACGTGTGTATGTATGTATGTATGTATGTATGTATGTATGTATGTATGTATGTATGTATGTATGTATGTATGTATGTATGTATGTATGTATGTATGTATGTATGTATGTATGTATGTATGTATGTATGTATGTATGTATATACGAAGTGTCTACTACTTTGCAGCAAATAATGTACGTACATATGTATTCGCGTACATAATTTTAATGGGAAACTTTTTTGGTTATTTCATATTTATATATAAATTGATTATTCCTTAAAAATTTTAATTTATTCCATTTACAAATTTATAAAATTCGCGATTAATTCGTTTTGACTCGAATCGCGAGCGAGTTCTATTTTACGCTCTTTAAATTTTCAACTCTTATCGCGAGTTTAAAAATTAAACTCGTGAGTCGAATAGATTTATTCGCCGGAAAATGAATTATTTAAATCGCTCGAATTAAACTCGCTCGCGAGCGAATTGAATTCGATCGCTATCAGTACCCTGGTCCCTAATTTATATATTTTATTATATAGTTGTGAAACTATATTTTCGAACAATGGCCATAAAAGGTGCGTTCGTGGAAATTTGACATAATATTTCTTCTAAAGTTGTTTCAATCTATAAGTATTATAATATTCAAATTGGGTATTTTGTGTGTATCCCTAATTTATATATTTTATTATATAGTTGTGAAACTACGAACAATGGCCATAAAAGGTGCGTTCGTCGAAACTTGACATAATATTTCTTTTAAATTTGTTTCAATTTATAGGTATTAAAATATTCAAATTGCGTATTTAATAGAAATACACGTACATTACCTCGACATTTTTATGCAGAAAGCTAATATCTTCTCCAAAATATAAGGCTATGGCGTTCAGTATTTCATAATCAGTTGCTCCTTGACTGGGAGCCTCACAAAATTTAGGTTTATTTAAATTCTCAAAATGCCTCCTAATTTTTCCAAGTTCAGCTTTAACATTTATTTCAAATAAAGAAGCATCTAAATTCATTAATTTCTTAAAATGATCGTAAAGATATTCTTTTTTAAATATAAGTGGACATTCTGTTTTGATACTACGAATTGTAGGAACTGGATTCATTGTGTTGAAATGTGTTCTTTGTAGGTCATAGCATTCTGTCATGAATTTCTTAATCGTCTTCATGTTCTGCAAATTGTTTACATCATCTTTAAGTCGTATTAATTAATTTTTTTTTATAAACCAGTGACGATAGTGTTTCTGATGAATTCATACTTGTGGGTTGCCAATTTACACAAGTGTTTTTAAATAAATTTGATCGTCTTTTATTTTTTATGTTCAAAAAGTTGACTCTATTGCTCATGATTGTTAGAAGAGGAACCATTGTTGAAGATATAATGTTTCCAGCAGCATCTTTTTCAAGAAATGATGTGGAGTACTTATTTACACTTGTTGAACAACTGTACGTAGATCATTCATAGGTATGATAGGGGAAATATATGCATTTCGTCGACTAACGTTTTAGAAAACGTATTTATACGTTTACCTATTTTTTGCTTATTTTGGAGCATTTGTAAAATGTCCGATGGTATTTTATTCCAAGGAATTTTGAAATTTTGAAATTAATTAACATTATATTCATATTGATTTACTATTTGTACTTCCTCACTGCACATCTCCAGAACAATTATATCATTTGTAGAGTTTGAAATAATTTCATTTTCATGAACAATTGCATTCTTATAGCTTACAGAAGCGACTTCATTCGAATTATTGTTATCCATTACAAAATAATCTTGTACTAAGCCATTCTTATTTTCTTTAGATAATTCTGGAGAACTAACGTTTTTATTTGACCATTCATTATCCTCCAGTAACATTAAAACTTCACTTGTTTCTAGATAGTATTGACAAATCTCATCGTTGCAAATCTCTGTACCATCACACTCAAGTACAACTTTTGTTCCACTTATACCAATTGAATTAGCTGAAAAAATTGATACTCATCAAATAAGTTTAGCTTTTTTGGCTCACGAACTTTTTCTTCGTTATATGGGGAATTTCATGTTAAGTGAAATTAGGTTTCGATGAAATTTGCTCTAAAGTTAGTACTATTGGGTAGTAAGTAAGATACAAATTTTCAGCTCTATCGGTCAAGAACTGCCGGAATTTTTTATAAAAATTTGGTGAAAAGTTTCACTCATTTGAATAAAACACTGTATGACCAAAATGTCCAACTTTGACCTCTTCTGACTCCGGCAGTTCTTGACCGATAGAGCTAAAAATTTGTGTCCGGCCTACTATCCCATACTACTAACCTTGGTACAAATCAGAAGACATCGATTTTTTAAGTTGGGTCACTTGACACGAAATTCCCCAATCCATTCGGTTGGTCCATTTTGGACATCCTGTAATAGTCTTTTATCACCCTGATTAAACCTTTACATCTTTAAGAAATCTATAATAAATCTTGGTATATGTTTTACCTACTCTAATTATATCCTTCAAGTTAGGAAATGTCATAAACGTCTTTTTTTCTTGGCGATTGCTGCTCCAAATTTTACATGGGAGTTTCTTCACTATGGTTCTTTTTTATATAGTTTTTGGTGCTGATAAATATTATTTTTATGGCAATTGTATTATTTTTATGTATATGTATTTTCTTTAGAAAAATTGAAAAATAATAAAAATGTCATTTAAATATTTTGAAAAATTAAGTAAAAATAACACAAGTAAAATTTGTTAATATTTTTTATTTCCTGTTACATATTGGTTAAAAGGAGTATAATCATCATCTGCCAGAGAAGCGAAAAGTGGAAGTAAAAAGTTTTTTTTAAAAACAAGAACTTTAACAGGAGTTTTAAAAACTAAGTCGTTTATATTTGCTACTGTATATACTTTTAGTGTATCAAAGCTTTTCATTTTCTTTAAATTCAGTATTAAGAAACATAATTTTCTTTATTACAAGCTTAAAATCTTCTGGTAGACTGATATTAAACATATCTTTATAAATTTGGTCAGCATTATTACATATGACAATTTTTCTGAAACGATCTCTATAGCAATTTGCTTGGAGTTGTTGATTTTTTAAAGAAAGTGAATATGTAACGTTTTTAAAGTTTTATAAATTTTTTGATATTTGCTTGAAATATGAATGTTTTTGTTCAAAACGCATTGTCCACAAATGTCTCAATGGACCAAAATTTTTAATTTGATCTGGATAATGGAGCACATAATGATGTTTTGGACGCAAATTCAATTGGGTGAAACATTCTCTTCGAATTTCCATGTACATTTCAATATAATGCTTAAGTAGATTTATCTGATCTTCATTAATTTCAGTACTGCATATCAATACTAAACAAGAAGGAAGACCTTCACATACATTGAAATAATTTAGCTCATTTAAACATGAAGCTTTATTTAAACCCATACTTTATTGAGGATTAATATAAATACGCTTAACACATTCTGAATAATTGACTGGATTTCGTCCTTCAGCTTTATTTAAATCTTGTTTTTGAAGAGAATCTCGATTATAAAAACAAAATCTGCAAAAATATTTGCTGGTATTGAAATTTTCCGTGAACCCACCAATTTGATGACTTCCCAAGTTATCGCCCAATACTGCTATTAAACTTCCCCGATATGTTACAGACGATCCATTAATAGTAACAATAATATCTTCAAGCTCCTTCAAATCACGTAGTAATGACTGTAAAATGGTTTCAAAACCAAAAGTTTTTATATGACTTTCTTTTGATAATAGAACAAGTTGAATATTTCTAATACTTGATCTATATTGATAGGGAATGTTTCCAATTATCATATATACTCCAATTAATTTATGTTTCTTTTTTGAAGATCCTAATGGATTGCATATTTCAAAAGCATCTTGGAATAAAATTATTTCAATCTTTTTACCATCTTTTTTAAAAAAGCTATTATTTTTATAAAATAAACCATTGTTGTAATCAGAATATACATTCTCTTTGTTTGTTTTTTCCATATCAAAAAAAGCAAAGGAGTTTTCATCACTTAGTAAAGATCTTATAGTTTCTTGTATTGGTACCAAAGGTTTAAAATTGTTAAGCCTTAATTCAATTTTTTAAATCAAATTAAAATTTATTACTTCACCATTCTATAATATCATTCATTGGAATTAATTCATAAGCTGAATTCTTTAGGACTTTAAAAATGTTGAATTCATTACTTGTATAATTCATTCTTTAAAGGCTAATTCCTTGCTGAATGATTTAAATTTTTTATACCCACCATCAAAAAAGATGGGGGGTATATTGTTTTTGTCATTCCGTTTGTAACACATTGAAATATTCGTCTAAGACCCATAAAAGTATATATATTCTGGGTCCTTATTAGATTCTAAGACGATCTAGCCATGTCCGTCCGTCTGTCCGTCTGTCTGTCTGTCTGTCTGTTGAAAACACGATAGAGTCCGAATGGAAGTAGATAGCGAGCTGAAATTTTGCACAAATACTTACAATTGATGTAGTTTGTTTGGTATTGAAAACGGGCATTATCGGTCCATGATTTCGACTAGCCCCCATATAAGGCCCCCTTCAGAAAATGTTTTTATCGCCCATATCTGGCTAACAGAAGCATCAATAGCGGTGAAATTCGGCACAAACACGTTTTATGGGAACATAAATCTCTTCGTAGAATTTTATAAGGATCGGTCCATAATTGACCCTACCCCCCATATAAAACCCCCTTCAGAAAATGACTTTATCGCTCATAACTGGCTAAGAGAATCATCAATAGCGATGAAATTTGGCACAAACATGTTTCAGGGGAACATAAATCTCTCTATAAAATTTTATACGGATCGGTCCATAATTGACCCTACCCCCCATATAAAGTCCCCTTCAGAAAATGACTTTATCGCTCATAACTGGCTAAAAGAAGCATTAATAGCGGTGAAATTCAGCACAAACATGTTTTGTGTGAACATAAATCTCTTCGTAGAATTTTATAAGGATCGGTCCAAAATTGACCCTACCCCCCATATAAAGTCCTCTTCAGAAAATGACTTTATCGCTCATAACTGCCTAAGAGAAGCATCAATAGCGGTGAAATTCGGCAGAAAGATGTTTTATGGGAACATAAATCTCTCTGTAAAATTTTATACGGATCGGTCCATAATTGACCCTACCCCCCATATAAAGTCTCCTTCAGAAAATGACTTTATCGCTCATAACTGGCTAAAAGAAGCATCAATAGCGGTGAAATTCGGCACGAAGATGTTTCAGGGGAACATAAATATCTTCGTAGAATTTTATAAGGATCGGTCCATAATTGACTCTACCCCCATATGAAGTCCCCTTCAGAAAATGACTTTATCGCTCATAACTGGCTAAAAGAGCATCAATAGCGGTGAAATTCGGCACAAAGATGTTTTATGGGAACATAAATCTCTCTGTAAAATTTTATATGGATCGGTCAAAATTGACCCTACCCCCCATATAAAGTCCCCTTCAGAAAATGACTTTATCGCTCATAACTGGTTAAAAGAAGCACTAAAGTGATTTTCTTTTATTAATTTTCCATAATTGTCCCTACCCCTCATATACGATCCAATTCAGAAAATGACTTTAAGGCTTATTACTGATTTAAAAATGCGAGTACACTAGTAAAATTTTACATAAACAAGTTTTGTGAAGGCTAAAAGCTCTTTATCAAATTTTGTAAGGACCGGTCCTTAATTAACCCTATCCCCCTTGTAAAGCCCCCTTAAAAAAATGACCTTAAAGCTCATTACCAGCTTAAAACTGCTAGCTATCAAATTCTACATAAACAAGTTTTGTACTAACCAAAAACTTTTTCAAATATAAAGGAAATCGGTCTATAACTGACTCATAACTTATTGGTGAAATTTTTCATAAAAATGTTTGTTTGAGCCCCTATGATGTGCCCCTATTAAGGTCACCACCTTATTAAAGGCCCACTTCCAAATATTTCCCCGATGTTCATATTAATATTGACACATGATTCAACATAGATCGATAATATCAAAATTTATTAATAAGAATAATTTGATGGTGGGTATATAAGATTCGGCATGGCCGAATATAACACTCTTACTTGTTCGAATTCAAATCTATTACAAAATAGCTTTAATCGATTTTTCTTCATTCTTTTTGTAGGGGATTAAAAAAAAATTTTAAATAAAAATGTATATACATTAGGGGGCTTTTGTTTTTAGAAATTTTATTTTGTATTTTACAAATACAATTTTGTATTTTAATTTCAGCTAATGATTAAACAAAAAACAAGCCCTATATTATAGATAAAATTTAACTAAAATAAATATAGCCCCTATTTAAATTTACATAAATGACAAACCTTACTCGAAACATATTATTTATAAAGTTTTTTAAAAAATTATAAAGTTTTTTTAAAATTTTAATAATATTTTCCAAATATAATTTTCATTCGAAAAAAGGTTGAACATATACGTTTAAACAGAATTATAAATATTTCAAATTTTAAATTTCAAATTAAAAAATATATTTTCAAAATAATTGCTATCATGAGTAAATTTGAATTTTCATCTGATGAATCCATCTAAATTATGTGGTTCCTAGGCAAAAGCTAACAAGAAAGGTTATACGAAACCAAATATAACAACTGATATACATATGTATTATTTAAGAACTATTTTCAAATTAAACATTTATTTGAACAATCCTAATATACACATGTTTTAATATTTGTCAAATAAATTATAATTTATTTTTTTGTAATTTAAATTTTCAAATGTATTATGTATTGGATATCAATGGAATGATAATGAAAACTTACAGAAAACTTACTATAAAACGTATAAATCCTTATACTGCAGTAAATGCAATAAAATACTATGATTAATCTGAGTCCCTCTATGTTAAAGTTTTCAGAAGGTTTGAGAAGGAAAACTTAGCACCACAAAAGGCGTTCCATGGCTGATTCTTTAGCGTTAGGGACCGATTCTGTTCTGAGCAAACTTCAACGGATTTGTTATGTTTTATGATCAATAAACCTATGGTCACATACTATGAATGTATGTTTGTATATTGTACATAAATATTATGTATCTTTATTTGCAGCAATATTGTTATAACTAAAAAATAGAAAAATTTTCTTGTGCCCACAACTTGACATTATTATTAGTCAGAATTATCATTCTTATTATACAAACATACAAATATCAACTGTAAACTAGGCTATTTAAAATTTTTACGCAAAAACTTTTTTATATAGAGATAAAAACATAAAAATTTATGAACCTTATAAGTTGAAATTTTAGTTTTTGAGATACAACACTCTGGCTGCAAAGGAAAAATTTTTCATTCAGTCTACTACAAAATGAATTTAAGAAAAATTTCGTAATTCAATTTGGAGTAGATTTGAATTAAAGAAAAATTGAATCATTCAAAGAAGAATGTAATTCAAACATGAATGAATTCAGTATATGAATGAATTCAAATAATCTGAAAGTCTTTGAATTAAGCTATTGAATTAATTCCTGAGAATTAAACAAGGATTGGATTTAATTTTTACCGGATTAATAAAATACTGTTTTTTTTTCGAAAAAAAAGTAAAGAAAAGTTTTAAGTTCCGATAATATGTTATTGCTAGACATAGCGTTTATAAGTTCATATTTGTAATTAAAAATGTTGTTATCCGTACAAATCTGAGTTATTTTTTGGATGTTTGCAGCATTTTGATTGTTTAAAACTTTCATAAATTCTGATAAAAGGAAATTTATTATTGTATCCGTAATACTGTACTCACATTTCAATTTTAAAATAGTGTTAGGAAAACAAAAATTTTCTATATTATTGATATTTTCCTTATCATTGGGAATCTCCTCAATGGTTTTATTGTCCTCATCTAAAAAGGCATTTAAAACTGAATTTTTCTTGATAGCAGTATAATTTTCTTTTCCACTGTGATGCCTGTAAATATGGACTTTAAAAGAGCCTTTTGTTTTAAAAATTTAACCACAATTTTCCAATGGACATATAACATACGAATTATCTTCTAGATGATTTACGCTGTGAGATATTATTTTCTTTCTTATATTGCATTTGTATATAAAATTTTTGCATTCATAGTATAGTCCGCATACTGAAGTATCTGACTGTTCCTTTTCCTGTTCGATATAGATGATTTTTGAAAATTTTGTACGTAGAAAACCTCTTAAAACACTTCGGTTGAAAGCATTTGAAATTCGCATTTCTCAGCAATTTGTGTGTACATAAATGATTTTGATATATGTTAATTTTTTTAATTCTATAAGACAAATTTCACACTTATACATCTTCAGTGAACAGTCTGTTTAATTCTTTGTTTTTAAATATTTTGGATACAAAACTTTTCCAGGTTTTAATTAATTAATAAATGTTTGACAAATATTCTTCGCACAATAAAAATAAGTAAAATTACATATTTTGTGTCTAAAAAATAAATTTAAACATTGTATATGTAATTTTATATTTAAAATGTTTATTTTATTATAAACATGTTTACAAACATTCAAAATACTACAATTTGTTAGTATTTTTACAGATAAAAGTATGTAATTTATTTGGTAAACATATTGTGTTTAAATTCAAACATTTTAAGTAATTTTCACTAAAAAATTTTTCTTAGGATCGGGCTAAACCCCCATATAAGGTCACCTTTAGAAAATAACTTTTACACTCATTACTGGCCTAACAAATTGAGTATAGCGATCAAATTCGGTATAAGCAAGTTTCTTACGAACCAACACCTTTTAACCAATTTGTTTTAGGATCGGTGCATAAATGACCTGACCCCCCATATAAGGTCTTCTTTACAAAATGACTTTAGTACTCGAATTCGGATAAGTAAGTCTCCTACGAATCTCTACAATTTTTTTTTTTTGATCGGTCATATGGGGTCCCATTCAGAAAATGACTTTTACACTCACTACTGGGCTAAAAAATCGAGTATAGCGATGAAAATTGGTATAATTAAGTTTCTTACGAACAAAAAACTTTTAACCATTTTTTTTAGGGATCGGCCCGTAAACGACCCTAACCATTCTGAAAATGACTTTAGCGCTCATTACTGGTTAAAATATACGAACATAGCAATAAAATTTTATACAATTAAGTTCCTCGCGAGCCAAATTCTCTTTACCAACAATTATGTGTATATGTCCATAATTGACCCTACTTCCCCTATTGGGTTCACTTCAGGAAATGGCTTTTAAGCTCATTAATGTATTTAAAATACGAGTGAAGCTATGTAATGCGACACACGTAACCCTCCACCACCATCAGTGCTGATAGAGGGTATATATAAGTTTATCATTCCGTGTGTAACACCAATAAATAATCATCTGAGACCCAACAAGGTATATATATTCTGGATCCTTATAAAATTCTGAGTCGATTTAGATATGTCTGTCTGTCTGATTAAAAAACGCTCACGTTAAAACTAAGCCAAACAAATAGACCAAATTCACTGGATATATTCATTATTATCCTAAGCAGTTTGGTATTGAAAATGGGCAAAATCGGTTCACACCGGGTAAAGTTATGAATCAAAATATAAAACAACCTCGAAAAAATAAGCATTTTTTACACATTCCCATGTAATTTTCTCGAAAGCTATGTAAGATAATTCCTGAAAATTATAATAATAATTTTATAATTGTGGCTTATATGGCCCAATTATAACATTGCATTAACGCTAATTACTGGCATAAAATTGCGAGTACAGCTATGATATTCAATGAAAGCATGTTTTATATGAACCAAAATCGGTCTACAAAAAGTTATGAGGATATAAGATCGAGTTTAGAAAATTTGCTGAAGAAAATTCAGAAAATTACTAGTACAGCTCTGAAAATCGACATAAAAATAACTTATTGACATTGTTCTTCATACCAAAATTAATGAGGACTGATCTATAACTAAAAAGGTTCCCTTCAGGAACGAGTTTGGGTTATTAAAATATGAGTTTTAGTTAATTTAAATATGAGTATTGTGCTAAAATATAGCATAAACAGGTTCTATACAAACGAAATCTGTGTAAAAAAATTTATTAGTATCGGTTCACAACTGACGCATATAAAGGTCCTTTTCAGAAAATTACTCATACGCTCACGGTTTAAAAATTTAACTAAAATGTTTGTTTTTTTAAATAAATATTTTGTTAGTTTTAAAGAGCTCAGTCCATAATTGATTTAAGCCGTATTCCAAATATCACCCTGATGTTTATAGGGAATCATTCCTTTTACGGCATACGGTTTGATGGTGGTTATATGAGATTCTACTTGTTATTATTTAAAGAACTTCTCTAAAAATAAAAATAAATAAAATAAACAAGTAAGAGTGTTATATTCGGGCATGCCGAATCTTATATACCCACCATCAAATCATTCTTATTAATTAACTTTGATATTATCTATCAATGTTGAATCATATGCTATACCAAATTAAAAATATTAATTTTGTTTGATCCAATATTTAAAACCACAAACTGTTTTTTTGTAAGACTGGTTATATGGAGGGTAGAGTCAATTATGGACCTATCCTCGTCGGTTTATATACAATAATTGTTTGTATTTAATGTCGCTGTACTCGTATTATTAATTCAGTTATGAGGTTTAAAGTAATTTTCTGGAGAGAACCGAAAATATTAGAAATCCTCTTCTATATAAAGAAATTAAGTTAAATAAATTTAGGTTTTTGAGATTTGTCAACAAGTTCCAGAATTTATGCGAATTATGTATATAACTATGAACTAGTATGAACTAGTGTATAACTATTTATTGCTGAAAAACTTATTATAAATACTTAAAAAACACAAACTGTTTGTAGAAGTAAAGGCGATGTTATTATTTTCAAGATTTATTTTAAGTAATGCGAAATTCACTCTAACTTGTTTCGGGGATTCTACCAATTTTCAGCTGGGATCAAGCTCTTGTGTAGAAACAAATGCGTGTGCTTTTCACGAAACTACCTTATATAGTTTTCGAGAAAATTTCAACAAAATGTGTAAAAATTGCTTATTTTTTCCGAGGTTGTTGTAAATTTTGATTCATAACTTTTGTGGGTATAGAAGCTGTATACGTTTTCATGAGATTTACAACGACAACTTTTTCTAATTACTTGTAATCGTTTGTGGAAGTACTTGCCTCCAATGACACCACCGTGTTAAAATAATGACTTAAAATGTTATTGTGTAAGTAAATTTTAGCATTTTAACACCTTACATGGTAATGAAAGTTTTTACTGCATATTTCTGCTCGAAGAATTAAAAATTAAAAAAATAACTTTTTTGCTCAAAATAATAAAAATTAAAAAAATAACTTTTTTGATCAAAATAATAAAAATCAAAAAATAACTTTTTTGCTCAAAATAATAAAAATCAAAAAATAACTTTTTTGCTCAAAATAATAAGCAAAGAATAAATAAGAAGTGAAACGCTGTCAAAAAGTACCTAAGTCTACTGTCAGTCGGTACCTAACTCTAAAAATGTATTAGTAAAATTCTCAAGCCAACATAGTTGCAAAAAATCGGATTTAAAAATTGAAAAAAAAAAAATAATTTCATTTGAATTTATATTTTAAAAGATTTCTTTAAATATTTTGCAACATAATTTATCTATAAACATTATATATGAACGAATCTTTGCTTTTTAATCTGCAATATTGAAATAATAATTTAGTTGAAATATTTTTTTCTTGTACCATACGAAAATTTACAACATTGTTTTTTTTCGTTTTAAGCTACGTTCACAATGCTGGAGTACTCCACACTCCAGCAAATTGTATTTCTTTCTTTTTCATATCAATATAATTTCAAATTTGACTATCTCGTTTTAATTCACTCCAGAGTCAAACAATTTCTACTCCAGAGTGTAGATTATTTTCACTCTGGAGTTAACATGAAAATGTTAATACTAACATGACAAATGTTAATTAAAAAACTAAAAATTTGTCAAAAATCGAGAAATTTTTTTTCAATATTTTTAATAAATAAGCACATTTTGAGTGTGTTCTTGGAAAATGAATGATGTTTTTTTGCAGGAAAGATGTTAGGTAAAGCCGAAGGGATTTGTTTACATATAGAGGACAGGACAGGTTGAACACTATTTAGAAGAGACAGGTTACAAAGGATAAGTGCTGGATAGGATCGACATTATTAACGGTAAACTGTTCATGAAAGGGTATGGGTGATTGCAGAGGAATTGGAAGGGATTAATCAAAAATAGGGCATCATTAAAAAAACTTGAGGGAGAGTGAGGAGAAATCATAAAAAACTCAAACAAAATATAAAAAAATAGGTTGTAACGTTTAAAAACTTGATGGTATATTAATAGGTTTGATCCATCTATGTATATAATATTTCAGATAATCAGGTTTCGAAGTTGGAAAACTTTTTTTGTACATTTTCCAACTTCCAATTTGAAGAATGCAACTTTTCGTTATAAATTAATAGGAAATGCACATAAATTTTGCTGCCAGGAATAAAATTATTGCATTCTAAAAGTTGCAGGTCCTTGTTGGATCGAAATATTGTTTGAAAAGCATCCAAAATCCAAATTCTTCTTCCAAAATATAAATTTTAATAAATTTTTATTATTTTAAATATTTTGTTTATTTTTGTTGTTTTGACAAATGTACATTATTTGACAAATTGTTTTGAAAATTTTCCACTCTGTATTTTGAACAGTTAACATTTTTTTGCTGGAGTGCAGAGTGGAGTACTCCAGCATTGTGAACGTAGCTTTAATTTCAACAACAAAAATTAAATGTCAAAAAAATAAAAAAATATTTTTTTCGTTTGTAAAAAATTAAATCTTTTCGGGCTATTAAATATATTATATAAGTGTGTAAAAAAATAATAAAATATAACGTTAAGTGATAAAAAATATTTTCAAGTTCTAAAAGTCACGAATTTTCGCGACAAAGTTTTGAAGTTTGTAGAGAGAGTAAGTTTCTTACATATGTGTTGGAGTTACACAGAACTCGTCTGTGAGAAGAGCGTAACGTTGTTGTTGTAAAAAAATGACAGCGTTTCACTTCTTAGTATTCAGCACTGAATTCCAATTGGGACAAGCCTGTTAAAAACCCTGGTAATCTGAAAGTATGTTAGATTGCTAGTTGCGGAATGCCACCTCTTACTGTAGGTTCCCAAAACATCTACAACCTCATAACTAACATTATTTCAACATAAGATAAATATGGTAATCATCATCAGCATAAAATAACATATTGGGCATAATTTCTGTTAGTTATAATTATTTCGAAAAAATGTAAGTAAGCTTAAATAATAAGTTATTTTTTGTACTAATTGAAGACATTCAAGAAGATTTTTTATATCAATCTCCTAGAATTTTCTACAATTATTTCTTAAATAGCTCTATTTATGGGTATTTTTTACTCATTCGGCCTTAATGGGTTAACTCACGAATAGGTTTTTTTCAATAGATGAAACTTCATTTTCCCTATTTATTCAAAAGTCCTCCATATAATTATACCCTCCACCATCAATGGTAATAGAGGTTATATATAAGTTTGTCATTCCGCGTGTAACACCAAGAAATATTCATCCGAGACCCAACAAAGTATATATATTCAGAGTACTTATGAAATTTTGATTCCATTTAGCTATGTCCGTCCGTCTGTCTGTATATAAATTAACAAACTTTAGCCAAAATATTCATTATTATCCGGTACAGTTTGGTATTGAAAATAAGCAAAATCGGTTCACACCGGGAAAAGTTATGTATTAAAATTTAAAACAACTCCGAAAAAATAAGAATTTTTTACATATTCTGATGTAATTTTCTCGAAAACTTTGCAAGATAATTTCATGAAAATCATGAGACATTCGTTTCTACACAAGACCTTGACACTTGCTGAAAATTGCCAGAATCGGCAATTTTGGATCGGACATACAAGGTCCCATCCCGAAAATCAATTAAACGCGCATAACTCATTACTAAATTAAGAGATCCTTATAAATTTTGGAATAAGTATTGTACATACGCAAAGAAATATTACAGTGAAAGATTATTCCGATCGGTCCAATATTGGTCATAGCTTCTCCTGAAAATTGCTCACATATACAGAAATATCACTATGAAAGTTTTTTCGGATCGGTCCAGAATTGGTCATAGCATACAAGTTCCCGTCCCGAAAATCAATTAAACGCACATAAATCATTGCTAGGAGGCTAGGAGGTCACACACTTCGGCTGGTGGTGCTGTCTTCTCATGTGCCATGTAGCTTGAGGCAATGACATTGTTGGGTAACTCGACCTTTGCGACAGTTAGTTCTTCTGAGCTAAGCTGCTTACAAAAAAGGTGTTAATAGTGTTTTTGCAATTAGACATGATCAGGGCTTACCATTTCTTCTTGATATAGTCCGTGACACAGGGTTCTTGAACCAGACCGATGTCGAGGACTTCATCAGCTAGAAGTACTCATAGGTTATCTGTAGCACATTTTGAGTGCTTCAGGTTAATTTGCACTACCTTTAGTGCATTGTCAGGATTGGGCGGGGGTTCTGAGAGCTTCATCTCAGTGAGCAAAGAGTTTGTGACTTCAACTTCATCTGCTTCAACGCTCCCGAATTTGCATACCTGATCCTGAAGAAGAGAGTGTGTCCTGCTTTCTCGAGCTCAGCAGAGCCCAACTCTGCGATAGCCAGGATAAGACACGTGTAACCTTGCCTTGTTCAGCACGAATAATAGACAAGTCATCCATGAGAATATTGGGATTCTGACGCTTCAGGCATTCCAACATTTTGCGTGTTTCGGTGGTCATTTTTAGTATCCATATGCGTGCTCGAGGTCTCATTGGAATTTCCTCAGGTCTCATTGGAATTTCGCTTATCTTAGTGAAGCATTTGGAATTCTTTTAAGAACTCGTCTATACATTTGATCACCCTGTATCCCCGATGTATCACACCGGAGTCAAAACGACGTGCTGTGTTGTCTACACTGGCAAGGAGGTATTCCATAACCAACTCTGTCAGTTTAGATTCCACGGCACTTCATTAGTAACAGGGTTCATGACCCCTTCTTTGTCGTTCACCAGTGACATCAGGGGTGATCCTTCACCACTTCGTTGAATGGTCTCCTGGCTGATATGACTGCGGGTGCAGCAGGCCCTGGAGTGGTTTTGCTATCTGCAACCTTCCTTCTCTTGGACCTGTCTCTGTCTAAGATCGGTTCCTCTTAGACCTTTCATCTACAGCTACTTTACAAGTGCTGGGTACGGTTTCTATAAACTTTCGGTACTCTACCACAGCTTCGTACTTGACGTGATCTTTCTCATGACGTTCATGTGGAGTGCCATTAGTAGCATTCTTGACAATCTTGTCTAGAATGAACTGTACCTTGGTATATCTCGCTTTGAAGATTTCTTTCTGACACTTCCTTCTTAATCGCTTTTTACCCAATTTATAGCCAGGCTTGGCTTCTGATTGGGAAGGTGTTTTTGTCCAGGGTTTTGTGAGTAATGGAGTGCTATGACAGTTGCTCACACTATCTAACTTACTGACCAAGGTCTCTTAGCTAGAGGCCAGAAGGTCATCTTCGGATGGTGTACCTATGTCACCCTTCTTTCTTCGTTATTGCTGTTGTCTTTGTTGGTTTCTGTTGTTTATTTCATTGTTCCATATTTTTGGTGCCACGAGTGTGCACGTAAAGGGAAGGACGATCCGTGCAGTGACGGCGTACATGAACTAGAATAAGCATTACAACCGACCTGTGTCGTAGCAACGGAGAGTAGTTGTTAGCGACTAATATTATTTTACCACCAATTAGCCATTCATGTTCTCGGCACTGCTACCAACCACCTTAACCTTACAGGAGTGGGATGGGATAGTGGGAAAAAGTGGTGATTAAAACTGGAAATAGGGATTGGGGAAGGGAGGATAACCTTTGGTCATAAAGGCTTTTTAGTTCGCTATCATGCGAGAAAGTTAAACAGATTTTAACAGCATGTCAGAGAATCACAAATCCAACAATTATAACTGATATTTTAATGGCAAGATTTTAATTTTAAAATCTTACATTTTTCTTTTATAAAACACGAGAAAACTCGATTTGTCTTCTTACTGGGATATGTTAGTCATTGCTCTTAATAATAGTTGGTTTATAATTAACCCTTTGCACATGTTTAGTTTTTTTATATATATATATATTTTTTCTTATCTCAGCATTGAATAATTTAATTATTTAAGCAATTTCTCTCTCTCTCCCTTTGTCCTCCCGACAAAATTTATTCAAATCAAAATTAGTATAACAATAGACAATCACCAACTTATTCTGCCGCTATGAAATTGCTAGCAATATTAAACTTTTATTAAAGCCATCCACTATATTCACAACAACTGCAATATTTCCACAGACATTATTAAAATTCACAACGATTATTAAGGTTAAAATATTAATATGTATTCTGTATTATTCTAATAATTTTTGCATGCAGAAAAACTATTGTCTCCTAAAAATGAAAAATATTATATAACCAAGATATTGTATTGTGCTCCAATGAAAGTTTTTTATTTATCTGCAGAAAAGCGTTTGAGGAAAAACGCAGAATAACATCAGTCATTGTTGATTTTATAGTTGAGGAAGGACTGAAGAAACAAGTAACGTAAATCATACATATTATTTTGTATAACCTACTAGCTATACCCAGTGTGGTTTACTTAGCAATGTAAAAAAACACATGATTTTTAATATTCTAACTACAATAATTTTTCAGATACAATTTTTTTACATATTGGGTATGCCACGCAAATTATTGCAAGTTTTCCAAACGTTAATTAAGATTTTAATGTAACCTAAGGAAAATTTTAATAATAAGGTGTGAGATCGAAAAATTCTTAACATACATATATGTTTATAAAAAAGAAACCACTAAACTTACAGCTTTATTTTTTTTTATTTGATTCAAATTATTATTACAATTTACAAAAAAAATATTTTTATAGTTTTAATCACTAGTGATGAAATTTTGAACCCTTTTCGGAAACCCTTCCATTAACGTTTTTATAGTGCTTTCTGTCACTTTGCTCGAACATGTAGTCCATCTCCGTTTAAAATCTACCACACTTTTGGACACCTTTTTTGTACTCTTCAATTCTCTTTTAACAAGAGCCCAATAACTCTCCACTGGCCTTAGCTCCGGGCAGTTTGGAGGATTTGCCTCTCTTGGTACAAATACCACATTATTGTTCCTGTACCACTCAAGGGCTTGTTTACCATAGTGACAGGATGCCAAGTCAGGCCAAAAATAAGTGGACACATTATGAAGTCTTATGAATGGAAGCAGCCTTTTTTGTAAACATTCCTTGATGTAAATTTCGGTATTTATAGAGCCCGTTGTAACAAATGATTGGCTTCTTTTGCCGCAACTGCATATTGCTTGCCATACCAAGAACTTTCTGGGAAATTTTGTCTGCTTTTGGGTCCTAAACTTTTCTTCAACATTCCCTCGAGCATCAGCAACATAAAACTTTTGACCTGGAAGTTGCGAAAAATCTGCCAGAACATACGTTTCGTCATCCATTATGCAGCAAGAATATTTTTTTATAAAACTTGACTTCAATTTCCGTGCTTTGTTTTTGGCCTCTAAATTTTTAGCAGCGTTCTTGTCAGGAACTTTTTGAGCCTTGTATGTTTTTAAACCTGCATTAGCTTTAACTTTTCGTACCAAATAGTCCGAGCACTGAGCTAACCGAGCTGCTTTCCTACCGGATGTGTTGGGAGCTCTTTTGAAAATGCGTTATATTTTTTTTGGCTTTAGAAACATCATGTAGACCATTCCTTCTACCTGAACCAGGTTTTCTATCAACTGACAAGTTCTCCCGGTACTGTTTAATAACATTGGAAACAGTTTGACGGCAGACCTTTGTATGCTTGGCCAACTTTTTGTAAGACCAAGTTGGGTTTAGTTGAAAATATTTAATAATTTCAGTACGCACTTTTTTCTGGTCACTCATTTTAATCAGATTAACAAAAAGATTAATATAATTGACATTACACATAATAACTGACATGTTTTTCAAAGGTAACTTGATCAAAAAAAAAAAAATCAAATAATACTTTGGTTGAAAAATGTAATGAAAAACGTGTGATAAGAATTTTTCGATCTCACTCCTTATAATAGTTTCCCAGATATACAAATTTTTGAATTTAGTTCATGGCAGAATGTTTAGATGGATGCTAAAGTTCTTCGCTCAAATTTTAAAGATTCTAGCTCTAAAAGTAACACAGATAAACAAAATTTTGTATTTAATTCATATGGGTCTTCCATCCCCCCTAATGTAAGTCTCCCCTTTTTAGATAAATATTAAAGTTCTTCGTGCAAAAATTTTAAAAAGCTAGCTCAATTAGTTTTCCAGATAAACGAGTTTTTGTATGTTTAATTCATATGAGAGGTGCCATGACAACCTAAAACATACTTGGTGAATATAAGATTCGGCACAGCCGAATATAGAAATCTGACTTGTTTTTCTTAAATAATCATATTGACACTTAAGTTATTCTGGCAAAATTTTAGGACTCTATCTGTTATTTTTTCCCCGATATAATGATTTAATATTTTGTTTTTATATGGAAGGTACCACGTATACTATAGCCATTCCGCCCATTTTGAACAAAACTATTCTGTACATACAAAATTTTAGAACTTATACTCTTGCAGTTTCTGAGATATGAGACTTTTAACACTTATTTTGAATGTAGACGTGGCACATCGCCCACTCGAATTTTGAAATAAAAAGTAGCCTATAGTTCCTTCCAGACATACAGAAACACACTGTGAAAATTTCAAGGCGTTTCTATAAAGTCCAAACAAACATACAGATACACATTAATTTTTATATATAAAAACCACTATACGTATAGAATACGTCTATGCAATGTTCTTTTGTATATAGAGATATTACTACTACAATCATCATAAACGACTGAGAACTAAATTTTAAATTCGTTTATGAAGTACAAAAATGATAATACATATTTTTCACAATTCGAACTATAATAACAAACGCGGCCGAAACGTTAAAAAATCTTATAAATATATTATATTTGTTTTATAGTTATCCACAGCTGCCGTAAAGGAAATTATTGTAAAAAAAACTTTATATCGGTGTACCGTGTCACACAATTCAACTTGACTGGATTGTTATGTAGGAGCTGGAGTAAATCAACAGAGAAAAAAATCTTTAAATAAAGGAATGCATAAACAGAGTTTTTATATTAAAATAAAACAATACGACCGTATACATAGTTGTTCAAATCACATTGTATTGTTATTGAGGAGTAAAATGTGCAATGAAAACGAGGGAAAATAGACAATTTTGAAGAATCAAAAGAATTTCTAGTGCAAAAATCTGTTATAACATACCAGTAAAAACTCGGCAATGAATTGTACTTATACAACCACTTACTCTTCAATGTCTACTAGTTACTGCGTGCACTTTTATAATTACTTACCTTTAATCAGATATGTAAATAATTTCGATATTATATTTATACATTTTC
The DNA here is from genome assembly GCF_022045245.1 of Lucilia cuprina. Taxonomy (NCBI): domain Eukaryota; kingdom Metazoa; phylum Arthropoda; class Insecta; order Diptera; family Calliphoridae; genus Lucilia; species Lucilia cuprina. Next base: position 34,473,876 of record NC_060950.1, read on the forward strand.
GTGAATTGAGCGCTAGCAACTTTTTTCACTCTCACAGAAAGAAAATAGTTTTTAAAACAAAACAACTTTTGGAAATATTTATATAAGTTAAGATTTGTATGCGATCGTAGTAAGTACTTGCTCCAATGACTTTTTTAGTTTTTTTTAACTCATTCCTTTTAATGAAAGTTTTTGCTGTATACGTTGTATACGAAAGATGTCTGGAAAGAAATTACTTGATGCAGATATTTTTTGAAAACAATAGTTATCATATTTAAATTCAAGTAAATATTACCTGAACACAATTTCAAGTGCATTTTTAATGACGAAAGTGAAATGGTTTTATTACGTCCACATACTTAAATCCTATGTTAAGTATTTTCAATCAAAATTCGTACACGGTTCCATAGAAGATCATATACTATTGTAAACGGGTTTTATTGAAATATGTCTAAATTGGCTTTGGTTTTTAAAACATCGGGGTCATTTTGACCCCATGGCTGTTACGGAATCTCCATATTCTGTTACGGAATCTCCATATTCTGTTACGGAATCTCTGTCTGGTCCCTCATCCACACCGGCCTTACTATCATCAGCAGCGACTCTATCAGGGGTGTGTTCTCAACCCTCAAATGGACCCAGGCTCGCACAGAATAAATAAAAAACAGTGACATCAAAACATAATAAAATTACCACCCAAAATCGGAAACACCAGCAAATAGGGAGTCAGATGTGGGACTCCAATCGCCCATTCCATCCATGTCTGTTACCTATCACTTCAACACTTACCAGATACAGACCTCTATACCCGCCTTCCAACGCCACTTCTCTTATCAACAGTCCCCAAAATTAAATATTTTACACCATAATTTTTCTCAATCGCTAACATTAATCAAGATTTTCATAGTACACATCCATACATTCAATACTTAACAACCCTAATATTTCTCTTGCAGCTAGCACATAACCATTATACACGTATTTACTATTGGAACCTGCCATATATATATATATATATATATATATATATTATATATATATATATATATATATATATATATATTATATATATATATATATATATATATTATATATATATATATATATATATATATATATATATATATTATATATTTTATATATATTTATATATATTTATATATAAATATATATATATATATATATATATATATATATATATATATATATATATTATATATTATATATATTATATATATATATTATATATATATATTATATATATATATAATATTTATATATATATATATATATATATATATTCAATAATTTAGTTAGACATGCTTTTGAGAAGATCGCTATTTAAAATCAGCAAAATCGGTCTATAAATAACGGAGATATGAGCAAAAATCTGAGACAACCTCTGAAAACTTCATCAAAAAAGCCACATTTTTTCATGCTTTGTTAAAAAAGCAACAACAACAGCGTCATTGAGTTGTATATTTTGTTTTTGTAAATTCTGTTCGTATATTTAGAAGTCGGTTGGTTTCATTGCGTTGTTTATTTTGTTTTTGTTTTTCTGTGTTTTTCGTTATGTGTGTTTAGATGTTTGTTGTTTTAGATGCCTTGTAAATTTTGTTTTTTATTTCGTTTTGCGTTGTTGTTGTTGATCATTTTGTTTTTTTCTTTTGTTGTAATAATAACATAGACGAGAAAAATTTAAAATTTATAAAACGAATATGTTTAAAATACACTATGGTGAAGGGTATATAAGATTCGGCACAGCCGAATATAGCACTCTTACTTGTTTTACTACTTATTGGCTTATGCATTTAGACACACTGCGAAATAACTTGCTTTCACATTTACTCAAAAGAAATCCCTATGAGTTCTCCCAAAAATATTGAAATTTGTTTAACAAAGTATCAAAAAAACTAAAATTTGAATTTTGAAACGACCGTTAAAAAATCAAATTTTTTTTAGACCATAGCTGAGAACAGGTTTACGTTATTATATAAGGACAAAAACTCATATTCAAGTAACTACAGATGTATTTTAAGTAATACAATTGTTTTATTAGAATATTTTCAAAAATATGTTTATTATACCCTCCACCACCATCAGTGGTGATAGAGGGTATACATAACTTTGTCATTCCGTGTGTAACACCAAGAAATATTCATCTGAGACCCAACAAAGTATATATATTCTTGGTCCTTATGAAATTCTGAGTCGATTTAGCTATGTCCGTCTGTCTGTCCGTCTGTCTGCCTAAAACACGCTCACGTTAAAACTAAGCCAAGGACATCAACCAAATTCACCGAAAATATTTGTTGTTATCCTAAGCGGCATACATTCGTTTCCGCACAAAAGCTTAATATCTGTGGAAAATCGCCAGAATCGGTTCACAATTTCATATACCTCCCATACAAAAGTACATATTCCCGGAAATTTGGTTTTTTGTTAATAACTTCCGTCGTTATATCGATATCTTCACAAAATTTTATAAATTAAAATTCTATGATAATAGAATTTATTTAGAGGAAAAATTTTTTGGATGGGTCCATAATTGGTCATAGCTCCCATACAAGGTCCCCTCCCGAAAATCACTTAAACGCGCATAACTCATTACTAAATTAAGATATCGATAAACAATTTGGTACATGTATTGCTCTTATATACAGAAATATTACAATGAAAGTTTCTTTGGATCGGTCCATATTTGGTCATAGCTCCCATACAAGGTCCCCTCCCGAAAATCACTTAAATGCACATAACTCATTACTAAATTAAGATATCGATATAAAATTTGGTACAATTATTGCTTTTATATACAGAAATATTACTATGAAAGCTTTTTTGGATCGGTCCATAATTGGTCATAGCTCCCATACAAGGTCCCCTCCCGAAAATCACTTAAAATCGCATAACTCATTACTAAATCAAGATATTGATATAAAATTTGGTACATGTATTGCTCTTATATACAGAAATATTACAGTAAAAGCTCTTTTGGATCGGTCCATAATTGGTCATAGCTCCCATACAAGGTCCCCTACCGAAAATCATTTAAACTCGCATAACTCATTACTAAATCAAGATATTGATATAAAATTTGGTGCAAATATTGCTTTTATATGCTGAAATATAACCATGGAAGTTTCTTTGGATCGGTCCATATTTGGTCATATCTCCCATACAAGGTTTCCTCCCGAAAATCACTTAAACGCAAATAATTCATTACTAAATTAAGATATCGATATAAAATTTGGTACATGTATTGCTCTTATATATAAAAATATTACAATGAAAGCTTTTTTGGATCGGTCCATATTTGGTCATAGCTCCCATACAAGGTCCCCTCCCGAAAATCACTTAAACGCACATAACTCATTACTAAATTAAGATATCAATGTAAAATTTGGTACAGGTATTGCTCTTATATATAGAAATATTACAATGAAAGCTTTTTTGGATCGGTCCATAATTGGTGATAGCTCACATACAAGGTCCATTCCGAAAATCAGGTCCCCTCCCGAAAATCATTACTCAATTAAGATAGCGATATAAAGTTTGGTACAAGTATTGCTCTTATATACAGAAATATTACAAAGAAAGATTTTTCCGATCGGTTCATATTTGGTCATAGCTCTCATACAAGGTCCCCTCCCGAAAATCTTTTAAACGCGCATAACTCATTACTAAGTTAAGTTGTTGATATAAAATTTGGTAAAAGTATTCTTATATACAGAGAAATAACATTGTGAAATGTTTTTCCGGACGGTCCACAATTGATCATAGCTCCCATATAAGGTCCCTTTTAGAAAAACACACATACAAGGTCCCCTTCCGAAAATCAGAAAAAACGCACATAACTCATAACCAAATGTTTATATCCATACATTTAGCAAAACATTGCTCTTATGTACATAAATTCACTATAAAATTGTTTTATGACCGGTCCATTTTAGGTCATAGCTCTCATACTAGGTCCAGAAAATCCCTTAGATTCACAATATTTATTACCAAGTAGAATTCTGAAATATTGTCTTTATGTACACAATTGGTCATAGCTCCCATACAAAGTCCTTTTACGAAAATCTCCTAAACTCACATTACTTATTACCAAATTAAGCTATTGATACATAATTTGGCAAAAATAATAGTTTTGTATACTTCTATTTCTCTTATACTAGGTCCAGCCCCTAAAAGCGCTTTAACCGTATTTAAAGAGCATTATCAATTTGTGTTGACCAAAATTTTGTGTAGAACAAAATTATATATGTATTTGTATTTTGAAAATCTATAAATCTTCCACACACATACAAACATGCAAATTACTAATTTTATAATGTTCAATGAATCTTGGAATTGTAATAGATTTAACTTTTGGGATTTTTTCTATTAAAGACATGAGAAAACTTATTTCTACAAATATTTGATCAATATATAATGGTGGAGGGTATTTAAGATTCGGCACAGCCGAATATAGCACTCTAACTTGTTTTTTTATCACATTTTTTAACCAATTTTTATGTTTTTTATCTTTTTGTAACGCTAATTCTGTGTACATTATGATTCTTTGACAATAAAATTCAAAACAAATTATTTAATGACAAAACTTCTACTTGTTAATGCATATTCAAACTTCAGAGCCGTTGCGGCACCAGTTAACGTAGTCCTGTTGACTTAATTTTTTGCACGACTTATTTTTAAATCCCGTAGAACAATTTTAGGGGGGGGGGGGGGGGGGGGGGGGTGTGCGGTCAAAATTCGAAACTTATTTTTTTTGTAGCACTCTAATGTATCCTAGACGACAAAATTCATTCATATTTTCATTTAAATTACATTTCAAATAATCAAAGTTTTCATTCGGAACTATTATTCTGTATTATTCAATAAGTAATATAACTACTCATTGTACAGTTTCACGTGGTCGGCGTTAACTGATTCGAATGCTAAATTCACTTTTTGAATTTCATGCAAAATTGAACCCAAATAAACCAAATAAATAAAATTTTTGCTGTCATTGTACATATTTTTCAGCAAACTTGAAACAAAACAATTGTCTTTTAATAAGTTAAAATGAGTTTTTAACTCTAACCACATCTTCAGTATTACCATTACGGCCTTTTCTATGGACCACCATCTGGTATTAGACACCATTTTTTGGGGATTCATATCTTCATTGTTTAATAGCTTATAAATTTGTTTAACTGGAGAATGAGTAAACCAGTTATGAGTTTCTTTTACAAAAAATTCCAAATTATTTGGAAAACTTTTTTCGGTTTCCGCACATACAGCCAATTGCATGGAGTGACATATGCATCGGACCAAAACTAAATTTTTAAGGTTGTATTTTTGTTCAATTTTTCGGTGCAAGCCATTGTGTTTTCCCGCCATAACCGCAGCGTTGTCTGTTCTAATGGCTATTAAATTTTCAAAATCAAGATCCAGAATATTTATTAAGCGTTCTAATCCATATAAGATATCATCAGCAGTACCCCCTTAAAAATCTATTAGGTCGAAGAATGCTGTAATAAACATGTAATAAAAGGTTTTTCCGATCGGTCCATAATTGGTCATAGCTCCAATACAAAGTCCCAAAAATCACATAAAAGCGCGTAATTCATTACTAAATTAAGATATCGATACAAAATTTGGTACAAGTATTGCTCTTATATATAGAAATATTACCATAAAATTTTTCCATAATTGCTCGTAGCTGCCATACAAGGTCCCCTCCCGAAAATCACTTAAACGTGTATAACTCATTACTAAATTAAGATATTCATATAAAATTTTATACAAGTATTGCTTATATGCACAGAAATATTACTGATACATTTTTTTCGATCGATCCCTAACTAGTCATAACTTCCATACAAGGTCCCCTCCCTGAAATAACTTAAACGCACATAACTTTTTACTAAATTAAGATATAAATTTTTTTCCGATCGGTTCATAATTGATCATAGCTCCCATACAAGGTCTTTTTAGAAAAACACTTAAATGCACATAACTGATTACCAAATAGTGATACCCATAATATATTTTCATAAACCCTATTTTTGTACAGATAAATGTTATCCATCCTTGGTGATAGCTCCCATACAAGGTTCCCTCCCTAAAATCAGAAAAAAATATAACTCATAAAACTCATAACAAAATATTGATATTTATACATTTAGCAAAAATATTGCTCTTATATATATAAATTCACTATACAATTGTTTAACGATCGGTCCATATTTGGTCATAGCTCTTATACTAGGTCCAGAAAATCACTTAGATTCACAATATTAATTACCAAATAATAATATAGATACAGAATTTTGAATTTTGTTTTTATGTACATAACACATAATATCATATACATTTAAACATAGTACATTTCTGAAAAATATTTAAACGCTAATTGACAATCAAAGTTTTCAGGATAAATTTTGACATAAATGCGTATTTCTGAAAATCACTGATTGCAACGTAGTTCACTATTAAATGATAATATTTCGATAAAATTCGAAATGAGTATGTTCTGTGTATAGATAGATCATTCTAATAAAATGTTTTCAAACTGACCTAATATTGATCATACTTCCGATTTACAGTCATTAAAATCATTTCAAAAATCACTCAAATATATTTACATTATTATAAATACTGATGTCGGAAAAATAGTCGATAGGAATATGTTTGTAAATACACAAATCGTTCTCCTATTTTTGGCATCTGCATGATCTTCTCATAATAAGTCGTGGCATCCGTACGAGGTCCACAACCGAAACTCAATATACATTTTTCTGGGCCTAATCAAAATTAGTTCCACACATGAATAAATGATACGGAAACAAAACTTTTGTCGAGTTATCTAAAAATTAGATGGATTTTAATAAGAAGAAGCTTGCTGGTGGAGGGTATTTAAGATTCGGCACAGCAGAGTATAGCACTCTAACTTGTTTTTAACGCTAGAATACCTTATGAAGACACCAAGTTTTTCAACTGATATGTCAGTTCCTTCGTCTAATATTAGACTGAATGGAGCACATTTTATATCATCGATACATTTTTTTAAAAAATGGAGCTATAACATTAGTTATGATTTGAGAGGTCTTTGTTCTGTGCAATTTAAAATTTAAAGCTTTGCTATCCGAAAATATTTCTGTACAAATATCAGACAAATGGTTAATACAAGAAAAAGATGTGTGTACTGATGTACACAAACTTAGGCGTGCTTGGGCTTTTTGAATTTCTTCTGGCTCCGGACTTTTATGTTTTTTTGGTTTCACTATGTCGCAATAAATCGATGTGATTTAGCCATTTCTTAAATGCTGGAATAGTCTCCCAAACTTAAGAAGTTTACTGTTACTTACCTTTATTTTCAATAAAAAAAACTTCTAAATTCATTCTTTTTGAAATATTTTGATATTTCTGGGAACTATAATTCCTTATAACTTGTTTAATCTGTTGTTTTTTAATTGATTGAAAACTCCAGAAATGTTGGCCACAAATATTTTCAAAAAAAAACAAAAATACGTACATAAAAAAATACATAGTTGGATAAAAAGTACTAAATGGAAAAGTACGGGAGCAAAGAGCAAAAATACACCAAAAAAATACCCGAAAAGCACCGAAATGGCAACACTGGGTAAGAGTGTTGTATTCGGCAGTGCCGAATCTCATATACCCACCATTAAACCATATGTCGTAAAAGGAATGTTCCCCTATAAACATTAGTGTCATATTTGGAATATGACTTAAGTCAATTGCGGACGAGTTCTTTTGAACTAACAAAATAATAATTTGTAAAAATCAAATATTTTAGTTCAATTTTGAAATCGAGCAATTTTCTGAAGAGGACCTTTTTATGCTACAATTATAAAATATTGTACATAGATTTCGTTTGTATAGAACTTGTTTATGCCAAATTTCATCGCAATACTCGTTTTTTAAATAAGAAAAACTCGTGTTTTGATAACCAAAACTCTTTCTTTTATTTGTTTTTATTATTTCATCGCGAAGGGGCTTTGTATGGGAGCACAAGGTTTACATGGACAGCCAGCCAGACGGACTAACATAGCTAAATCGACTCAGAAAACGATCCTATGCCGATTGATATACTTTAAAGTGGGTATAGGACATATATTTTTGTATGTTACAAACATCAGCACAAACCCAATATACCCTCCCCACTAAAGTGGTGTAGTATAATTGGCACAGAGGTTTTGGCTAGTAAGAAACTTACTTGTGTCGCATTTCACCGCTTTACTCCTATATTTTAAGCCAGTCGTGAGCGTTAAAGCCATTTTCTAAGGGGGAATCAATAGGGGAAGTAGGGTAATTTTTTTTAAAGAGGACCTTATATGGGGGTAGGGTCAATTATGGATGATCCTCAAAAAAATTGGTAGAAAGATTTTGACTCACATGAAACTCATTTATATCGAATTTCTTCGATATAATCGTACTTCTTCACCAGTTACGCCCGTTAAAGCTGTTTTTTGGAGGTTCACTTGTATAGGGCCTATCCCAAAAAGTGGACTGCTATTGCCCATTTTCAATATCAAACAAACTTTAGCAACAGGGAATATTTATACAAAATTTCAACTATCTAGACATGGACCCGGAATATATATACTTTTATAGGTCTATGACCAATATTTCGATGTGTTATAAACGGAATGACAAAATCAATATACCCCCATCTTTTATAAAAATAAATTGTTCACTCGCCATTATTTCAGAAAATAACTTTGACTCTCATTAATTGCTTAGAAATACTAGTATATGGATGAAATTCGACATAAGTAAGTTTCATAAGAGTCAAAATATACCTAAACAATTTCATGAGGATCCATGATTGACCCTACCCCCATATCAGAAAATGATAGGTTTGGAATTATAATTTTTGAAAATTACTTAAACGGTCATATTTCATTGATAAATAAAGCCTTCAAGATAAAGTTCAACACGAATATGTTCTGTATAAATATGTATTGATCATTCTATTTTTTTTTTCGATTCGGTCCACAATTGCTCATTTCTCCCACATAATGTTCACTTCCAAAAATCACTTGATTCATTGAATTATGTAGTTATCGGGATAAAATATCAATTTTTTCAGGGTCGGTCTTTTATTGGTCATACTTAGTTCCCATATAAAATTCACTTCCGAAAATCACTTTAACGCATATATTTCATTGATAAATAAATTTATTGTGACAAATCACTTTACAAAAATTTTCTCAAATATGCCCGTTGTTGGTCAAAGCGTATAAGGTCCATTTTCAAAAATGTTACTTAAACGCAAATATTTATTTGAATCATAAAGTTTTCAGAAGTAAATTAAACTTGAATATGTTTTCAGTACATATGTTTATACCATTCTACTAATTTTTTTCGGGGAACGGTTCATTATTGGTCATAGTTCCCATATAAGATCCACTTCCGACAATTACTTAATCGCACATATTTTATTGTCAAATAAAGCTATTTTGATAAAAAATCGACACAAATATGTTTTGTGTACATATGAATCAGACTCCGATTTTTTTATATACTTAAACGTACATTGATAATCGAAGATTTCGGGATAAATTTCGATATTATATCTACATCATTATACAGACTATTTTCCCAATCGATAGATAATTTTTCTCAGCTTTCATATAGGGTGTACTTCAGAAAATCACTAAATACCACATAATTTATAATTAAATGATAACATTTGAATAAAAATCGACATGAGTATGTTTTGTGTATAGATAAATCATTTTGATGAAATGTTTTCGAACTGGCCTATTATTGATTATAGCCCCGATATAAGGTCAACAAAATCGTTTCAAAAATTACTTAATATGTTTTTGTAAATATACAAATCATTATTTTTTTGCATGGGCAAGATCGGCCAATAATAAGTTAAAGGACCTGTACAAAGGTCTACTTTCAAAACTCACTTAGTATAAATCATTCTAGACCTAATCTAAATTAGTTCCACATATGCATTAATATTAGTACCTTATTACGGAAAAAAAACTTTTCTCGAATTATCTGAAAATCAGATAGTTTTCAATAAAAGGTAGCTTGCTGGTGGAGGGTATTTAAGATTCGACACAGCCGAATATAGCGCTCTTATATGTTTAATTTATATTTTTTCACTTTAACTTTTTTCATATTTAACATAGAACAGAAAGCTTTTTTGTAGTGGTGAGTTTTTTTTATTCTATTCAAAAACCATTTGAAAATTGATATAAAAGCTGAGAGGTATATTTTTACACATATTCAAACAGGTGTAGTTTCAGGGAATTTTTTAGTTTTAAAAATTTTTATTTTTGAAATTGAACACCAATGCTTTTTTAACTATCTATTATGTTTTGTCAAAATATATTGCGTTGAGTTTTTTCCATTCATAAGTATATGTACATTTTTTTTAGCTTCTGCTTTATGTATCTGTAGCTTTAAGTTTCATTTTAATATGAATAACTAAAGTTGGCAATTGTAAATAGCAAAGACTTTCATTAAACATAAATTCCCATATTCATAAATGCTTAATAAAGTTATTGATGGTTTATTGTAGAAATTTTGTTTGGAAAATGTGAATACGGAGAAAGACTTTTAAGTTACATAAGGTTATATTTACAGCTATTATGTTAATTTACGTTGATTGTGATAAAAATATTTCATTTAAGAGACATGTATGAAAAGTACCTCTGTAAACTACTGAGTGGGGTAGTATAAAGAAGTACATACAGTGAATCAACTAAATTTTTTGCCTACCATTTTTTAATAGAATTTTGTTCACAAATAAAGTTCGAATAAACAGTTCAAAAGTAAATTTATGTTTTCCAATTAAAAATAAATATTGTGTAGAATGTGAAAACTGTGAAAAATATTAAAATACAAAATTTTGGCGCATTTGTTGTTGTTTTTATTGCTTTTCGTAAGAATTTGCATGACAATAAAGTATTTTGCTTTTTTAGAATTCCTGTTAATTTCGTTGGGTTTTTGAAATAATTTTTAATTAATTTTGAAAATTTATTGTTTTATTCTTTATAGGACAATTATTAAGTGTTTTTCAATTGTAATCTTTAAAAATTATATCCTCATTGTGCGAAACAGAGAAGTTATTCATTAAAAATTTTTAAAGGAAAGTAATCAGAGAATTCCGATGTAAAATATTAGTTTAATTTTTAGAATAAGTGTAAATCAATGAAATACAATTACGAAATGTTAATCAATATTATTATAAAATAGAAAGTAAAATAATTGATGAAGTAAATTAGGGAATAATCTGAAAAAATACACTGAGTGTTCTTTCAAAATCTTTAACTACTACAGGGGAGAGGCTTGTATCCAAAGAAAACCATTGATTTATCTTCTCCAAAGTCCATATACGAACTAGGAAAAACACTATGTTTAGATGTTATCCCCTAAACAGACCTTAGGTAGCTTGGAACCAATATAAAGTGCACTGTCGCGTGGTACATTAAAAATAATAAATTTAGATATTTTCAAATAGAGGTAGTTATCATCACCTAAGGTCCGCAAAAGGAATATTATTATAATAATTTTACTTATGTAAAATACTTTATTGACTTAAAAAATTAGCAATACGTTCGCATTTTATCAAAAAACTCGTTAATTAATATCACGATTTTACTTTTTTTAGAAAATTAAAATATAATACATTCTTTAAGAAATAAAATAATAAAATTATTTAATTTTTTTAAAAATAATAAAGATTTTTCTTAAAATTTTAAAAATTTTACTTAGGCAAATTACTTATTTGATTCATTGTATGTATTAGGATTTCATATTGATATTTGTTTATAAATTATTCCTTTATTTCGGAATACATATGTAAGATAAGTTCCTAGCTCAAAATCTGAACAATTAAAAAAAAAGAAAATCTAAAAAAAAGTTTTTTTTTAAATATAAAACGAAAAGAACTTTTAAGTCTTTTTTTATATTTTACTTTGCCGTATTACGAATAAAAAAACCCTTAAGGATTAAAATACAAAAGCCTTCTTCTCGCAGTTAAAAATCAACATTAATATAATTATCATAAAGGTTCCAGTCATTATAGCAATACATTTTTATATACATAAAGAAAAAAACTTCCAGGGCATTATTTAAGAAAAGTTCCTAAAAATCCTAACAATTTGGAAAAAAATTCAAAAGAAATGAGGTTTTGAATATAAAAAAAAAACATTTTAGTCCTTATTTCGTTTCTATAGATTTTATTTCGCCGTAGTCCGAATAAAAAATTAAAATATACAAGCTTTTTACACAGTGAAGAAATCAACCTACATACAATTATCTTAAAGCTTTCAGTCGTTATAGCAATAAATTCATATAAACATAAAGGAAAAGCTCCCAGAACATTATATAAGAAATATTTAATGTTTACTACAAAAGTTTGTCTCATACAAAAACTTTAAAAGCTTTAAATGTAACACAATATTATTACAAAAGATTACGCTGTATGAGATTTTTGTTGCCGCCACTTATTTGAACTAGCAAATATAAGAAAAGGCATAAATTCATTGTTAACATTTCGTTGTCTTTTGTAACTTTTTGCAGCATGTAACGGAAAAAGTAAGATAAAACACTTAAGGAGAAAACTTTAAAAGTGTTAAATGGTTTGGAAAGCAAGTAATTGTAAATGTTTATGTCTTTTTTGCCATTTAAAACACAAAGCACTAGTCTTAACGAGTACAAAAGGAAAATAACTAAATTTTATTAAAAACAAGTAGGAAAGTATAATCAGGCATGGTCTACCATATAATACCCTACATCATGAGTATATTTTAAAAGTTATTTATTTTTCATAAAAAACTTTTATGTTTAATATTGACCGAATTCCAAAGTATTTAAGTAATTTATTGATGAAAAACAATTTTTTTAAATGAGGCTTTATACAGGAGTGTAAGTCAAACATGGGCCGATCCTCATTAAATTTGGAAAAAGGATATATTTTTAAATAACAGTAGAGGTTTATTGCAATACTGATGGTTATAAGTTAATTTTAAGGGTTTGTATGGAGGCTAAGGTCAAATAAGGGCTGATCATTACGAAAATCTGCAGTATCATTTATACGTATATAATAATAATTTTTGCCAATTTTTGGAGAGATAATAGTATATTTGACGTAATTATGACACAAAAAGCTCAAATCGGGAGGTGTAATTGTATGGGGGCTAGGTGAAACAATGAACCGATTTCAACTATTTATAATAGTCAGGACGGACAACAATTTTTGTATGTTACAAACATCCACACAAACGTATAGTACCCTTCCCACTATAATGGATATAAAAATAAATACTCGTAAACAATAACGATAAAGAGGTGTGTAGGACGTTAGTGTACATTTTCCTGGCGATGATAAAATTATGTAAAAACTAATAGATTACACTATGTTAAGGTAAATTATGAAAGTTTAACAAGTAAAATAACTTACAATATATTCAATATACATGTATATTTTATTCTAATATTGGTAATTACTATAAATTTTTATATTACCAAAAATATCTACATCGTTTTTCAAAAATATCTACATGTAATTATAAGAAAATACTTTTCCCTTTGCACTGGTAGTGATTTAAACAAAAGGGGTAATTACATGTTGAGGATAACAATAAAAAAGTGTAAAATAAAGTTTTTCCTATTTTTTTTTTTATATTTGTATGTATACTCTAAAAGGAAAGTTAACAATTTGACTTTGACATTAGAAAAAAGTTGTTCGTTTCATATTTCTCCTTTATTTAAAACGGTTTTTGGTGGTTGCCATTAACTTTGGAAAGTTGTTATCTCAAAATGGATGTGTAACAAATTAGTTGATAACAGTTTGTTTAAAATAGAAAAAAAAATATTTCGAAAAATGGGGTTGTGCACAATTTTAATGACTCTTTAACTTTTTGTGGTTAATTATTATGCGTAATGTTGCTTATTTTATCTAAGTAAATTTTAATAAATTTTAATGTACAATATTAAAAGCTATTTATATTTATTTAAAACAAGTAGGAAAGTATAGTCGGGCATGGCCGACCATATAACACCTTACACCATGAGTATATTTAAAAAATTTTTATTTTTCACAATGAAACTTTTATGTTGAATTTTACCTTAATTCCAAAGTATTTAAGCAATATATATGATTCTGAGTCGATCGGTATACTTATAGGTGGGTGTAGCACCAATATTTTTGTGTGTTACAAACATCAGCACAAACGTATAATACCCTCCCCACTATAGTGGTGTAGGGTATAAAAAATTAAATAATCCATGAATGGCGGCCTGTACCTTGCGACGCAATTTTCAAGATAATTTGATGAAATTTGGACCAAGCATGTTTTTGCGCCAGGGATGAAGCCTATTGAAAATGGTTGAAATCGGTTCATTATTTCACTTAGCCCCCATACAACCGTACCTCCCGATTTGAATCGATATCTATCTAAAAATTGGCACAAATAAGTTTTATATAAGTATAATTGACACTAAATTTTCGTAAGGATCGGCCCCCATACAAACCCCCCTTCAAAAAATGTCTTAAACGTCTAATATTGATTTGTAGCCATTTGTATCGCAATGAAATTCAACAAAACAAACTGTTATAAAATATATCCTTTTCCCAAATTTACCGAGGATCGGCCCATATTTGACCTATATAAAGCCTTTTTTAGAAATTTTAGTTTTTTTTTATCAATAAATTGCTTAAATATTTTGGAATTATGGTAATATTCAATATAAAAGTTTCTTTATGAACGTTGTAGGGTATTATATGGCCGGCCATGCCCGACTATACTTTCCTACTTGTTTTTCTATTTTTTCAATGCACATTTTTTTGGGTTTAAAAACATGTATATTTTCCTCATTAATGTTTATATTATTTAAGTCAAATTAGTTTTATTATATAACATTTCAATTTCAAATATGTAACATCCAAAGAAGAACATAAATATATCTTCTTGAGAATGACTTCAGACTAAGTAAATTTGAAATCAACTGTGTTAAAATCTAAGTATAATAAGTAGTCCGACTATCGCACATAGGAAGTTAATCTCTCACATGTACGAGTACCGTGTGAATACTGCTCTCCTTTGAGAAATTGAAACTTGTCAAAACACTAACCCCCATCAACGTTACCGTTGAAAATTTTTGGAAAAAATCCCACTGAGAGGGGATTTGTAACGCAAAAAGTGTCAACGTGGGTAAAATGATTTAAATGTACATTAAATTGGTAAATAAATCAATCAATAATATAGCCCAGGAAGAAGGGTTTTGCTGGGAAATTTAGATAGCTAAATAAAAATTGGAACATCTTCTCCTTAGCATAATTATTTAGGGATTTAGGAAAAGTCACCGCGCTAAGCGAGATTATGGAGGTAAATGGTTACAAAAATCTGTTTTAAGCGAATATCCCGCTTATTTAATTTGTTTGTTTTCGAGATATAATGAATTATTTTCTTCTTGCAACGACATTTTCAAATCTTAATATATTAACTCCAATACAGATCAAGTTACATTTTTTTGTTCTAATAGAAGCTAAAAATACATTGTTCATTTCTGTTACATCCATCATATATCAGTATAGCTATGATATTCGATACACAAAACAAAATCTCATAATAATATCAACCTAATGTTTATAGAAGAGCATTCCATTTATTGCATACGGTTTGATGGTGGGTATATAAGATTCGGCATAGTCGAATATAACACTCTATCCCTTTTTTCCACATTTTTTGAGGGATTATGTGTAAGATTGAATACTTTGAATGTAAAATTTACCTAGAGTTGTAATTATTTGGCAATGGCTGTAAATATGTAAATAGTTTTAAGTTGAAAGTCTATGGAGGATACTTAGTATGTCGGAATATATGTAGAAAGTCTATTAGTTTTAAGAAAACATGTAAATTGAAAGTTTTGGGAAATAAATGAAATAAAATGAACTCTAACTTGTTTTATATGTTTTTGTTAATATTATAAACAAATTTTAGTAAAGGCTCAAATCATTGGCTCAAGGATATTTTTGATATCGTTACCCTTATTTTAAAACCATATTATTTCAAATAAATATTGTCATACTACGACACATATGCATTAGTTACAGTCTAAAATTGTTAAAATAAATATTTATCTTCACAATATCTTTTCGAAATAGAATAAACGGAGGCTGAAAAGGGACATAAATTTATAATAAAGCAACAACTTTGATAGTTTTTAAAACGCTTCCTAGTTGTCATCTTTAAGGTTTCAACATATTAAGGACATTCATAAAATATTTTTCTAGTTAGACAATTCACCAATTTTAAATATCAAATACTGATCCACTGAGAATATGTTTGAAAAATTGCATCTCTTAATTGCATCTTGTTTAACCGCAAAGATAATTTTATAAAATTTGGCTCATCTAGGAGGAGAAAAGGGTGTTGTGTCAATTATAAACAGATCATCATAAAATTTGGAAAAATATTTTTTTATTTTTTATGGGTCAATTATATCCCGATCCTCATATATTTGGAATGCAGTTTTTGTATTCTATAGAAGGAAAAGACCGTTATGAGATGGTTATGGAGAAGGACAATTATAGGCCGATTCTTATAAATAGATTTTGGTTAATATAAAATTAGCGCCCCGAAAACTACTTTAACAGACGTACTTCCATTTGCTCACATTACTTTAACGTGAAATACTGGATTAAAGAACTTGTTTATACATATGTATCTTTCTTTAAAAATATATATCCCCCAAAAAATGAGTACAACAATGAAATTTCACAGAAGTAAGTTTTTCACAAGCCAAATTCTCTTTACCAAATATCCCAGAAATATCTCTACCAAATTTTATGTGAATCGGTCCATAGTTGACCCTACCCCCCATAAAAAGTCCCCCCATAAAATATCTTAAATGCTCATTACTGGCTTAAAAATAGGATTATAGCAATGAAATTACACAGAAGTAAGATTTATACAAGTCAACATTTACCAAATTTTATATGGATCGGTCCATAATTGACCCTACCCCTCATATAAGGTCCCCTTCAGGAAACGACTTTAACGTTAATTATGGGCGTAAAAATACGAATATAGCGAAGAAATTTGACATAAGTATGTATTTTAGGAACCAAAACCTTTCCACCAAATTTTATGTGGATCGGTCTATAATTCACAAGCTAAAATCTCTTTACCAAATTTTATGTGGAACAGGCCTTAATTGACCCTATCCCAACATAAGGTCCCTATTAGAAAAATACTTTAAGGCCCATTACTGGCTTAAAAAACGAGTATAGTAATAAAATTCGACTCAATTATGTTCCTTGATAGTCAAAAACTTTTAACTTCATTTTATGTGGATCGAGCCTTAATTGACCTACCCCTAAAAAACAGTAAAGCGACTAAATTCGATATACACATGACCTGTAGGAACTAAGATCGTTCTACAAAATTTTAAGGAGATCGATCTATAATAATGCAGAAAATGACTTTAAAGCTCAGTATTGGCTTAAAAATACTAGTAGATTTTAGAAATTCGACATAAACTAGTTTTGTGTAAGCTAATATCTCTATCTCTTCTATAGGAACCGAAATCTCTCTATCAATTTTAATGAGGATCATTCCATAATAACACCACCCCATTTAAATTCCGCCCCAGAAAATGACGCGAAAAATAAGAATACCGCAATGCAATTCGACATAAAATAATTTTGATTTAAAATCTCTCTACCATATTTTATGACTTTAATGTTCCTTAATGGCTTCAAAATACAAGTAGATCGATGAAATTTTAAACAAATAAGGAACTGAAATCTTCCTACAGACTTTTATGAGAATTGATCCATATAAGGAGTGAGATCGAAAAATTCTTAACACACGTTTTTCATTACATTTTTCAACCAAAGTATTATTTGATTTTTTTTTTTGATCAAGTTACCTTTGAAAAACATGTCAGTTATTATGTGTAATGTCAATTATATTAATTTTTTTGTTAATCTGATTAAAATGAGTGATCAGAAAAAAGTGCGTACTGAAATTATTAAATATTTTCAACTAAACCCAACTTGGTCTTACAAAAAGTTGGCCAAGCATACAAAGGTCTGCCGTCAAACTGTTTCCAATGTTATTAAACAGTACCGGTAGGAAAGCAGCTCGGTTAGCTCAGTGCTCGGACTATTTGGTACGAAAAGTTAAAGCTAATGCAGGTTTAAAAACATACAAGGCTCAAAAAGTTCCTGACAGGAACGCTGCTAAAAATTTAGAGGCCAAAAACAGAGCACGGAAATTGAAGTCAAGTTTTATAAAAAAATATTCTTGCTGCATAATGGATGACGAAACGTATGTTCTGGCAGATTTTTCGCAACTTCCAGGTCAAAAGTTTTATGTTGCTGATGCTCGAGGGAATGTTGAAGAAAAGTTTAGGACCCAAAAGCAGACAAAATTTCCCAGAAAGTTCTTGGTATGGCAAGCAATATGCAGTTGCGGCAAAAGAAGCCAATCATTTGTTACAACGGGCTCTATAAATACCGAAATTTACATCAAGGAATGTTTACAAAAAAGGCTGCTTCCATTCATAAGACTTCATAATGTGTCCACATATTTTTGGCCTGACTTGGCATCCTGTCACTATGGTAAACAAGCCCTTGAGTGGTACAAGAACAATAATGTGGTATTTGTACCAAGAGAGGCAAATCCTCCAAACTGCCCGGAGCTAAGGCCAGTGGAGAGATATTGGGCTCTTGTTAAAAGAGAATTGAAGAGTACAAAAAAGGTGTCCAAAAGTGTGGTAGATTTTAAACGGAGATGGACTACATGTTCGAGCAAAGTGACAGAAAGCACTATAAAAACGTTAATGGAAGGGTTTCCGAAAAGGGTTCAAAATTTCATCACTAGTGATTAAAACTATAAAAATATTTTTTTTTTGTAAATTGTAATAATAATTTGAATCAAATAAAAAAATATATAAAGCTGTAAGTTTAGTGGTTTCTTTTTTATAAACATACATGTATGTTAAGAATTTTTCGATCTCACTCCTTATGTATAAATAATCCTACTTCCTATAAAAAATAGCACTGTCAATAGTACAACCCCCATTAATGGACCTCTTTCAAATGTTACCCTGATGTTCTCATTAATATCGATATATAATAATAAAATATTCAAAATATCAAAGTTCATTTATATGACAGTGATTTGATGGTGGGTATAAAAGATTCGGCATAGCCGAATATAACACTCTTACTTTTTTATAATTATTTTTTTTTTTTGTTGTTGAATATTAATTTACCAACAGAATTTAATTTTTTTATAAAAATCTGTTTGGCTAGAATGCACCAATACCTATACTTTTTTTGTTACTAACGCATATTTAGAGTTAGATACTTTTTCACTAACACATGCTTAGAGTTAGGAACTGTTGTCAAAAAGTCAGACTACTTATTACACTTTGGTTAACATCATCATTTCTGCAGAATTTTTTCAGTACTTCCATCGAGTAAATTCTACTTCATTTTCGCTTCTTTGGAAGTTTTTTTTTAGATTAGCAGTATTGCTCGTCCATTATTTAGAGAAAGGAATAGCTTTTATTAAAAGTTTTGAGAAAATAAATTAAATAAACTAATATGTATGTATATTTTCTTCTCTAGATAATTTATATAAAATTAAAATAAATAATAATCATTTATTTTAAATTTAATATCACACACACTTGCACTGACAACCATAGCATTTAATACCCAGAAATAAATTCATGCAAAGTGTTGTATTAATCTGAATGCGTTTATGATAATTACACATGAAAGCATTAAAAAAGATTTATCTGAGAAAAGCAAAATAAATCCTGGTAACATGAAAAGCGAAAAAACTCCCTTTCAACTGTTTTGATAATTTCAAAAAAATATTTGCACACAAGAGGTTATAAGAATGAAAAAGTAGACAAACATACATACATATGTATGTATGTAAAATATTGTATAATAGAATTGCATTACAACATTTGAAATAAATAAAATTTAATAAAGACATTTGTTTTTGGCAGTAATAAATTGTATTAAATAAAAGCATTAAATAATGGTGATTATTTAAATGCAAATAAATAAAATTTAAACAAATTTTCAGTATTATAAAACAGAGAGGTATTTAGAGAGATATTAATCATAAAAAAGAATTGTATATATTCAGCATGTGTTTTATTCAGGACACAAATATCATAAAAATTGAATTAGCGTTTTATTTAATAGCTCGGAATTGTGATTTATACTAAATTATATCAGAGTAATCTTAAAATTACTCCTTTATTAAAATTATTATACCCTTCACCTTCGTGAAAAGGGTATATATAAGTTTGACATTCCGTTTGAAATTTCTATAATATAATTTTCCGACCCTATAAAGTATATATTCTTATAGATCCTTATAGATAGCGGAGTCGATTAAGCCATGTCCGTCTGTCTGTCTGTTAATATCAGTTTTTAGAGAACCCCAGATATCGGCGAGATCCGAATCCTCAATAATTCTATTAGACATGCTTTCGAGAAGATCGCTATTTAAAATCAGCAAAATCGGTTCGAGACAACCTCTGATAATTTCATCAAAAAATGTCATATTTTTTTCATGCTTTGTTAAAAAAGCAACAACACTGTATATTAGAAACAGATGTACACGTGTGTTTGTAGATATATTTGGTTTTATTCAGCTGTGTATTTTGTTCGGATGCTGTTGGCGTCATTGCGTTGTTATTTTAGTTTTTCTGTGTTTTTCGTTATGTATGTTTAGATGTCTGTTGGTTTAAATGCCTTGTGTATTTTGTTTTTTATTTCGTTTAGCTTTGTTGTTCTTTTTGTTTAGCTTTTGATGTAATAATAATGTAGTCGGGTAAAAATTTAAAATTTATTATGTTTAAAATACACTATGGTGAAGGGTATATAAGATTCGGCACAGCCGAATATAGCACTCTTACTTGTTTCATAGTCCCAATAGTTTTGAGATAACCTAAATCAGCACGGATCCACGGGAAAAAGGGAAATTTACCCCTCCCCCAAGGATTCGAAAATTTAAAAATGATGAAAAGGAAAAAAGAAAATAATTATAAAATTATTATGAAAGCACAGTTAGGCTTGTACAAAACATAGTTGTGTCACTTTTTCAAATCACAACAAGCTTAAAAGAAACCAAATAAAGCTTAAAACTACTAGGTTATGGTTGATGTAAATAGTATATTAAGTGCAGTTATCCGGTTAGATTTATTTTTGTATAAAAACTATCAATTTAATTGTATAATAAAATTTTATCAAACATTTAGATAAAGGGGGTAAATTAATTTCCACAATATATATTTTTAATTAAAACAAGAGGCAATGTTTGTTACTAAACTAAATAATTTTATTTGCATAAAAAGTTATTTGACAAAAATACTAAACGACAATTTTTTACAAAAATATCTTTTCCACAGTTAACTATTTTTAAATAAAATTGTTTAAAAATTATAAAATTTGGCAAATAAAAATTCAACAATATGATTTCACCTGATGGTTATAAAAATACACTTAATTTAAGAGAAAATAAAAATCATTTACTTATATAAATATTAATCTCTAAAAAACTGTTTTGTTAAAAATTATTTCCAATAGTAAGCCAAAAATACGGATAGTATGGAAATCAAACCAAAATTAATATAATTATGTCCAGAACTACTAGCTACATGTATTCCAGATGATTCGGCCATTAAAGCTGAGGATCGAATATTACTGTAATAGCCGGGTAATTTCATAATATCTGGTTGGCCGTATGGATTTAGTGGAGCTAATGGTACAGATCCTTCGGGTACTACTAAAGGTGTCGTGGTTTGTAATGGAGCCAAGGCTACACCTCCTTCTAAGGTAGTTATCTTTTCTGCAGCGACTGGCGTAGTAGCTACTGTTGTGCTGGAATCTGTTGTTGGATGTGAGGTTGTTGCTTCCGTTGGAACTTCAGAATAACAAGCTTTCTTTTCAACTTCAATTGTTTTGGTACTGTCATTTGGATCTGGCACCTGAACCTTGACCGGAACACATGTCGTTGTTGGAGCAGGAGTTGTCACTTCTGGAGGTGGAGCTGGATAGCAGGCAATTTTTTCCACTTCAATAGTTTTGGTGCTATCATTTGGATCAGGTTCAGGTACCTTGACCGGTACACATATTATTCCACCTGGAGCTTGCTCTGCGGGAGCTGCGCCAGGCGTCATAGGTTGCTCAGCTTGTAGTGGACCTTGTGCGGTTGGTTGAGGTAATATTGGATTTTGTGCCATCGCAGAGGTAACGGCTGCTCCCGTTGCTAAGCCAGCTACAGCAGCACCTGCAGTCGCCATATTGGCAGTGTTTGTATTATCCATATTATTGGGATTAATGGGAGCTAATTGAGGTTGCTCGGCAGCTGGAGGGGGTGGTGCATATGAAGGGTTCATTGGTACGGGAGCTGCGGCGGGAGTTTGGGGTTGTGCAGCTCCTGCGTTTATGACAGTTGTACCTCCTCCAACATCAGTAGTGGTTACAGAGCCAGGAGGTCCATTATTAATAATTATAATCCTATCATTATTATCTGCACTGTTGCCACCGCCACCGCCGCCACCACTATAGCCACCGCCTCCACCACTGTAAGAGGGAACATGCTCCACGACTTTGGTATGTGTAGGTGTTAAAGCATGGCCTAAAAGACCACCAGCTAAGCCACCAGCAATTAAACCGCTTCCTATAAAAGGCAAAATATATAATTTTAAGGTTTAAACATCACTAATAATATAACTTACCAAAACCTAAGCCAGACGATGATTTCTGAGGCTGTTGTATAAATGTGGCTCCAGCTGGTATAGCTGATCCAGCAGGTAAGAACGTAGCTCCAGCTGGCAATGCTGCAGGTGAAGGGTAATATGCAGGAGCGGCAGCTACAGGAGGCGAGGGGTAATAAGTAGCACCCGCTGGCAAATGACCAGGGCTATGGTAAGTAGCACCAGTTGGGTATCCGCCACCTACAGGTGAAGAAGGGTAATATGTAGCACCTGCTGGTAATTGTCCGGGTGAATGATAAGTAGCTCCAGCAGGTACATGACCAGCAGGATGATAAGTTGCTCCAGCTGGTAATTGTCCAGCCGGGTGATATGTGGCTCCAGCCGGCAACGATGAAGATGACGGGTAATATGTGGCTCCAGCTGGGACCTGTTGTCTAGGATAACTTGATTGTACATTATGAGCATTGGTAGCTGTTATGGGTGTATGATAGGCACCGCTGCCAAAACTGCCTCCGGTGGAATTAAAGCGATTACGATTATAGCTTGATTGTTGAGTATTGTGATGCGTAGATGATATTGGTCTATTTGCCGTGTTGGATGCAGACTGATAGCTAGGAGGTGCAGAGTAACTAGGATTATAAGCTGGTGGTTTTTCATTAACATTAGTTCGAGCACCTCCTGCAGGATTCGTTGCCGAATAGGCTGGTGGTGGTCCCTGTTTAGGTGGAACATTCCAGCCTATAGGTGCATTACTGGGTCTGGCTGCAGATGTATGAGTATTACTGCTACTAGCTGGTCGTGAGGCGCTCACTGTACCAGTACTACCGGGACGTCTGTTAGCCTGTTGATTGTAACCAGCATAGCTCAATGAACTTAAGCCTGTATGTGACAGGGAAGGATTTGAGTGACTCGAAGAACTGGGACTATGACTCGAGTAGCTATGGCTACTGCTGGGTTTATTATAAGAGGTTCGTCTGACATTTGAAGAAGACGAGGAAGATGAGCGACGTCCACTGCTTGAACTGTATATACGTTTAGCTTGTACATGTACATCTGTGACAATGGCAAACATGACCATTGCCAGAAAAATGTAGTCTAATTTGTTTCGCGTACCCATTTTGATATGGAATATATTATCTGCAATTGAAAAATAAAAACAAAATGTGATACACATATTAAATTAAATTTACACATAAGACAGTAAAATTTACGTCGCAAAGAATATCTTCGTGCTTAACTAAGAAAATCTACAATTTGTTTCATCCGGTCTTTAGTAATGTGCAGTATTTATAATAATTTTAATGAGCTTAGAATATTCCATGGTATAAAGAAAACATTTTTTTCTACTATGGAATATTCTATTCAATTGTACAACTTACATGTCTAACACTGAACTCTCTCGTAAATTATACACGAATAATTGAAAAAGATTAACTATACTAAAATATCGAAATGTAAAAATTAATTTTCCTTTTTATGAAGAACTTTTTTGGAACAAATTTAATATTAATATACAAATTTTGAATTCATAATAAATTTTTTGTCAATGCTCTTATATAGACTTAAAAATGCATTATTGTTTTTTTTACAATTCAAATTTCAATTCAACATTGTTTATTTTATATAGAATATAAAAATTCTTATCTCAATTAAAAGTTGACTCTTCTTGATCTATGATTATCTCTCTGCCATTTTAATGTTCTACAGATTATAAACATGAAAATTACCGACAGATCTGTTTATTTACAATACTTGGAATTTCATGTAAAAAATAAAAAAGAAACTTATAAACAACGAAACAAAACAGCAATATTATGTAAACAATTATAAATAAAATAGTATTAAATCTAATTCACAGAACTGTAAAATCTAGTTATGTATTACAGTGGACGTCATTAAAAAAATGTAGTACTATTTATTCAAAAGCATTTTTTTAATATTACTATAGTATGAATCATTGTTGTTCCCACCTTCATCAGATAGTTGATATATTTAAATTGTCTTTAAAAATGCAACATATTAAATATTTGTGAGTATACTACTTATACATTCATACATATATTCGGGGTAACTTAAAATAGGGTGTAGTTTCCATACTTTAAGACCGATTCGATTGAGGTACAGCGAAATAATTCCCAAAGGCTTTTAGCGTGTACAATGAAATAACTCTCAAAAATTTTCAATACAAATAGAGACTTCTAGATAAAATTATTCCCAATTTATTGCATTTTATTGTACCCTACACCACCATAGTTGCGTGAGTATTATACGTTGGTGCTGATGTTTGTAATGCACAAAAATATTGGTCCTACACCCACCTTAAAGATCGACTCAGAATTATTGTGAGCCGACTAAGCCATGTCCGTCGTCGTTCGTCTGTCCAGCTGACTGTCCATGTAAACCAAGACAAGCGTCTTGGACAGCAGGCCTTCTGCCGGTCGCAAAGATTTTCAACTCTGGGGTATTTAGAACGACATTGCTAAATTTAACGTTTTCTTGCACACCATTAGAGAAGCCGTTATTCGAAATACCGCAAAGTTTAAAACCCTTGCGCCCGGCCAACACTTTCCTGTCCACTATAGTTTCTTAAGGAGTTGGTAGTTTTTTTTACGAGTTAGGAATTATTTCATAGAAAATTATTTTACGCAAATAAATTCTTTGACTTTGGAATTATTTTATATTTTTTTAAGCTTTGTTTCATTGGAAGCTATTTCGCATTTTTTGTGACTTGAATTTTTAGAATTCCAAAACTCCAAATTGTTGGGAAATATTTAATTTTAAACTTTAGGAGTTATTTCATTTTTAAACTAGTTTTTTGCGGAAATGGAGTTATTTAATTTTCTTCATGGGGATTCTTATTCACAAACAACAGACTATTTAATAAACAACATTTTATTTTAAAATTTCCATACAAAATTTGATTTATAAATCGTTTATAAAATAAAGTTTTTTTATAAATAAGGCTCTTATAAAACAAAATGTCCATACTAAATCCAATTTATAAACCGTTTATAAAACAAAACTTTTGTTTGTGACTAAGGGGGTAAATATATGTTATACAAAAATACCGGTTATAAAAACAATAATGTATATTGTATTGTAATTGGTTTTATTAAATAAATTTTGGCAAATAATAATTTGAAAACTTGAATTTAACAAACAAAATCCACAATTGAGTTCCAAAAATGTAAAATCGCTAAGGAATGCGTTCAAAACAAAATCAACAATTTTAAAAGTGGCACGAGCGACACACATACAACAGGTTTGTTCATTATAAGACATAATTTTGTATTTTATTTATTTATTTTTTTAAGTTTATTATTTTATTTATGTTTATTAATTGTATGTATATAAAGGTCACGCATGTGTCAGTAAAGTCTATTCACTTGTATTCACAAATTCTTTGTTCAAAAAAAAAATTACTTTTATTAAATAAGCCAACCAAAAGTGAAATTGATTGATAATGTGGGTTTTTTTATTCTTGCTGGTTTAAAAAATATTTAAATTAATTTGTATTTTACCAGTAGCTTGTTGTTGTTGATGCTGTTTTCTCACTTTATTTCAGTGGTTTAAAATAATTAAATTAATACGTTTTATATGTTGGTTGTTGTTGTACTCGTCGTGTTACTTGTTCAACGTTTCTCAATAAACTAAATTGTTTTGTAGTTTGTTGTCTGTATTTTGTTTTCTTTAGTATTGAGTTTGAATAATGTATTTGTTTTTATTTTATTTTTTGAATAAATCATAGACATCTGAATTTTAGTGATGTACAATTTTTGTTCGCTCATGTGTGGCTATACGTTTGAGTAGTTGTTGGTGACTAATATATTTTGCTACCTACTTAAATGGTATTGTTTTTTTTTTTTTTGTAAACATAGTTTTGTATAATATACTTACCTGTTTACTCTTTTTTTCTACACTTTTTCTATAAGAGGAAAAAAATTCATTCGTTAAAATTAGTGTGGGAATGGTAAGAAAAAGACACATACAAGAAATATATTTGAGAGAGACCTATGCTATACTAGGTATTTGTAAAAACTTTATGAAATTCAAAAATTATGCTGTTTGAATTATTCTATACCAATCCCTGCTTAAGCATTAACTATAGATTACACAAGTCAACAAAATCGAACTTTTTGCGTGCCTTTTATGTATTTCCACCCGCTGAGTGTAAAAATCGATATTAATTATGGTTAGCTCTAGTTTCTGAGAAAGTTATTGCAGTATATCTAGATTACCTTGCACACGTAGAGAAAAAACATAGTTTGACATGGTTACTATAACTAAACTATGTTCACTGTAACAATATATTGTTATGAAAAACATATAATTGTTATATCATATTCATTTTTATTACAATTATAAATTTTTGTATGTTTCACTGAAAAATAATTATTTTTTCAATAACTATGTAATGGTAACGATGAAAACATATTATGCAACTAACAATTATTTAAACTCACAAATAACCATTATATGTTATGTTGTTATATGTTATATTACCATTGTATGTTATGTTGTTATAAACAACTATTAAATGTTTTGTTGTTCTTTGCTTGTTGCTACAACAACAAAACAACTTTAGCCACACACCTCACACATATTATTTTGTGTGTGTGTGTTGTTTTAAGCGACAATAAAATGAGTTGAAATAATTCTCATTTGGTTTGTAATATTATATGTATAAGTATTTCATTTTGAATAGAATAAATAAAGTGTAATTCGTGTGGATTTTATTTTTTTAGAAGCTGTAATTATACTGATTCAGTAATCAGAATAAATGTGATTTCGATATACATATGTATATTTTTAACGATATTTTGATGACAGTGGATCATAACATAGTCATGTATAACAAACAATATTGAAATAAATAAAATATATTATGATCAAATATTTTAGTTGATTTTAACCATAATATTATATTTTAAAAATGTTACAATAACCATAATATTTTTAGACTACAATCATAATTTTAACCATAATATGTTGCTTTTAGAACATGTTTACAACAACCACTCTGCATGCAAGGAAGTCAAAAATTGAGCCTTTTTTGTTTTATCCTTATACAACAATTTGTACTACCAACACAAACCAATAATACCATTTATCGGCTAAAATTGAAAACTCGTTAAAAACGCAATGAAATATTTCGTATCGAATTCAACATTTGTTTGTTATGATCTCTTACTCATGAATTCAAAATATTTCACAATTCACATTTGTTGCCGTAATTATGTATTTCGTAAGTTCGTTAGTCTCTTGTTTTTGTGTCATAAGTCTTTGTCTGTGAAATATTAATGATATATGATAATACAATAATACGATATCGATAGTGAATTGAATAAATACGATGTCCTTTAAAAAAATACAATTGTTAATGTTTGTGCTTGTCATATTTTTATATTTGTTGATGTATCCATGATGTAAGATGTATAAATATTGTTAAAAGTAAAAAAACACATTCGTTAAAAATTACGAATAATATAATAATTTTTTTTCATTGAATTTTTAACGATTTTCCAATTGATAATTAAAAATGTTGTTATTGTTATGTGTTGGTAATATATTTTCAAAATTAATCAAACTCGTTTACTTTAAATTAATGTTATAAATCAAGTTCAGTGTACTCTATATGAAATTACAAAAAAGCGTTACATTTTGGATTTTGTATGAATATATGTTAAGAAAAAACTAGAACATAAACTATTATTTTTGTTCATTGCCATCGGAAATGCATTTATTTGCAATTTAAGATAAAAGGTGGACCTTAATATATACTCTGTGCTGTTAAAACTAAATAAATAATGGTAGATTTTAAGAAATTTAACAAATAATGGTTTGTAATTTGTACAAAAACATTCTCCATGATGTTTGCATTCATATGGAGTGCTCTAAATGTAGTTGACGAAAATGGGCTTATATGTCAGGAAGCGGATACTACATTTGTTTAAGAGTTTGTGTCGATGATTAAAATTTTTATTATATAACTCAGAAAAATAACACTCGGTAAACAGTAACTTATCTTCATGTTTAACTTCAAAGATTTCTCTGTGTGTATCTCAATCAAAAAATTTCAAAATTAAGAGAATGACTTACGTACGTGTGAATGAGGAAAAACCAGAAAGCTCTTAAGGTGGCTCTTCGCATATGTCTGATTTATGTTTCAAGTAGAAGTCATTGCAGTCAAGAAGAAGTCATTGCCAACTTTTTGAAAATACAATGGGTCCCATGATCATTTTGACATTTCATTTTTCCTATATTTATACAAATATTCAGCCAAAAACTATTTAGCAGCGCTTATGAATAATTCGTATTTAGACCCTATCGATACGAAAGACAGACAGACCTACAAGGCTATTAGAATATAATATTTTAATAATAATTTTAAATAATGGCACCTAATTTTATGGTGGGTTATATATGTATAAATATATTTCCGAATAAATTTATTTAACATCACTATAACCGTATTTACGTAACCCCCCTTCCGAAAAAACACCACATTTACAAATACGTAGTAAAATTAATTCTCAAAAACGTTTAGCTTTTATTTTATTACAAATATAGTTCTCAATTTTGTTGTTGTTTAATTTATTTAATTTTTTTAGTTTTAGTGGCATTAGTTTTGTTTTGAGTTTAATGTATTTGTTTCGTGTGTTTTACTTTATAAACAAATCATCACAATA
The DNA here is from genome assembly GCF_022045245.1 of Lucilia cuprina. Classification (NCBI taxonomy): domain Eukaryota; kingdom Metazoa; phylum Arthropoda; class Insecta; order Diptera; family Calliphoridae; genus Lucilia; species Lucilia cuprina. Next base: position 34,503,281 of record NC_060950.1, read on the forward strand.
AATTGAATTGAAAAACTACGAACATACCGGTCTTTATAGTAAAAACTTAAATTGTATTAAATAATCATTTTATTTTCATTGTAATAAATTTCTCTAATTTTCTACTAAAATGCTTAATAAAAAATGAACAATCTTAATTGATGAAAAAGGAGGAAAAATATAAGATTTTTTACATATTTTTTTGAATAATATTTTGCAAATTAGGAATTCCAAATGAAGGGCAAAAGTATTACTTACAACAGGCAAGTAATTGATATATTAGACCCGCATAACAAAGAATCTGACATGCCTTATCAACAAATTTAGAATCATTACTTTTAGTTAAAGTTGGATATTTTTTCGTTGTCGGTGAAGTGGTTGTTGCTGGCAACGGTGGTTTTGGGGCCGGATAGCATATGGGTCGTTGAATATCTGTAACTATTCCTTCTATATTTGTTTCACTAAATGTTAGACGTTCACAAATAACACCATTTGGAGCAGAACTTTTTAAAGCGTCTAAAGGATCTGGTTTGTGATGAAAAATATCATTTAAAATATCATCCGTCAAAGCTTCAATATCCATAGTTTTATATGGCTCTGGTTTTTCACCTTTATTGACTTTATCTAAAAACTCTCTAAAATTTTTTGTTTCTAATAGAAAGGCTTCACGGAATTTATCAATACCCCTTAATGGCTTTTCATCAGCCAAATCAGGAAATTCTAATGATCTAGGATATATACACTTTAATGAATTGACATAGCTTTCAGGTTTTCCGTTTATTACTAAATAGTATTTTCGTAAAAATCCATAACGTGCTTAAAAAAATACATTATATTAAAAAATTTTAATTATAGGAGTAGGTTCTTAAAATACCTGATCCGGAGGTTATTGGTCCTGTACAATATATGGAATTTTCCGGTAAATTGTGAAGATTTCTATGAAAGGACATGTTTGGAAACAATTCCTTCCATTTTGTTAAATCCCTTTTCAGTCGTAGCTTGGACACAAACTCATTATAGTAGTTATTATTACAATTACATTGGACCAATTGAATTATCAAGATGACTAGTAGAACAATTTTATTTTTTTGAATTTCCATTGATGGAACTGTTTCTTGCAATAAATTATTGTTTACACTATTGCAGATTTAACGCGACTAATCGGTTTTTATTGTGTTTTTGTATTTAAATGTTCTGAGAAAATACATCTGGTAAAGCATGTATATGTAATTTAAGATAAACTAATAAAATGAAATGTAGAAAAGTAGAAAATGCCAATGCAAATGATCCTATAAATTTAAAAAAAAAATATATTTTTTTTGTAAGAATAACAATATGTGACAAAAAAAAATACATGGGAAGCGATACCATTTTCTGAATGGTAAACCCGAGTAGAATCAAAAAAAGCCTGTCTTTGAAAATTTTTTAGCAACATTTCATTTTCATGTAATTTTAAATTATTTCTGCCTTATTTATAAACATTTATCATAGAATTATAGAACAAGTTTTGTATGAAAATTTGATTTATAAACCTTTGATTAAAGTTTATCAATAAGACACTTTGTGTGTAAATTAAAATTAAACAAGTTAGAGTGCTAAACGCGGCTGAGCCGAAGAATTTTTGTATACCAAACTAATATTTGTTACCAAATTTTGTATCGATAGCTTTATTTAATAATGAGTAATGTGCGTTTAAGAGATTTTCGTAAAGGGACCAATTATGTATATAAAGACAAAATTTCAAAATTCTGTATATAATTATTTGGTAATGAATATTGTGCATTTAAGTGATTTTCTGGAGGGGACCTATTATCATCGTAAAACAATTTTATAGTGTAATTTATGTATATAAGAGCAATATTTGTGCTATGAAGAGCAATGGGAGCTATGAACAAAGATGAACCGATCGTAAAAAATTTTTTAAATAATATTTCTGTGTACAAAAATAGTATGTATTTGCCATACTTTTTATGGGTATTACTATTTGGTAATGAGTTATGTGTCTTTAAGTTTTTTTCTTAAATGAATCTTGCAAAGGAGCTATGATCAATTATGGGCCGATAGGAAAACAATTTCACAGTAATATTTCTGTGTATATGAGCAATACTTGTGTCAAACTTTGTATGAATATTTAAATTTAGCAAGGAGTGCGTTTAAGTGATTTTCTGGAGGGGACCTTGTATGCTATGACCAATTATGGACCGATCCGAAAAAACTTTCATAGTGATATTTCTGTATATGTGAGCAATACCTCTACCAAATTTTATATGGATATCTTCATTTTGTAATGAGACACTGGTTAAGGAGGGTACAAAATTCCTGATAGAGGCCTATGTGTATTTTTTCGGATTAGATGTATATATGTACATCCTTCTTTTAAACTAACTAATATTTTGGTAAGTAAGGGCAATACTTATATCAAATTTTATATGGATATCATAATTTAGTAATGAGTTATAAGCGTTCAACTGATTTTCGGGATGGGACCTTGTATGGGAGCTATGTCCACTTGTGGACCGACCCAAAAAATGTTTCTTTTTATGAATTTTATTGACTAATATTTAAATTTGTAAAATTTTGCGAAGATTTTCAGGGATATGTGCTTTTGTATTGGAGGGATATGAAATTATGGACCGATTCTGACAATTTTCAGCAAGAGTCAAGGTCTTGTGTAGAAACGAATGTATGATAATTTTCATGAAATTGTCTTGCAGAGTTTTCGAGAAAATTACATAAGAATGTATAAAAAGCATTTTGATGTAATTTTCGGAGTTGTTTTAAATTTTGATACACAACTTTTCCCGATGTAAACGGATTTTTCTTATTTTCAAAACATTGATAAATATTCGCATTATTTCCAGACAATTATTTTAACTAAAACAATAACGCAAGTTATTTGTATTTGTACTGAAATTCAAGTTTTTTCTGAAACAGATAAATAATTTATTGATTTTTGGCAATTATAATACATAAAATTTCTTATTGAATCTACAAAAATTTTGTTAAAAAAATATATATTGAATTTTAACAAAAATTTTAAAAAGGTACCTATATACTTACAACAATTTTGTTTCACATTCTAGGAACTATACTATACTGTGAAAACTGAAACACTTATTTTTTTTATTCTATGTTCTGACAAAAATATAAAACTCAAACAAAAACATTTATTGACTCATTAAAAATTTTTACTGAAAATTAAACTTATTTCAATAAAGTGTTTGGTAGAAAATATTTTCCTTCTGTGTGAGAATCAAACAAATTCGTTATAAATCCAAACAAAAATATTTATAAAAATCGAAATTAAATTTAAGCAAACGATTGTTAAGAAAAAATTTGTCATATTTTTTTCTGTGTGAGTAACATTAAATTTTTTTCAGTGAAAATAATAATTTTAAAAAAGTCATAAAATTTCTATCTCAAGACAAGTTTTTTATTAATATCTATATATTTTTAATTTTCTACCCTTTATAGCATCACTTGCAACATGATAGTAATTGATATATTAGACCCGTATAACAAAGAATATGACATGCTTTATCAACAAATTTAGAATCACTACTTTTAGTTACAGTTGTTACTGTTGGATATTTGGTCATTGTTGGTGAAGTGGTTGTTGTTGGCAATGATGATCTTGACGCCGGGTAGCATATCGGCCTTTTAATGTCTACCACTATACCCTGCTCATTTGTTTCGTTAAAAATTAGATGTTCACAAATAACACCATATGGAGCAGAACCTTCCAAATTATCTAATGGATCTTGTTTTGGATTATTAATTTCATTTAAAATATCATTAAAAATGTCATCAGCCAAAAAATCAATATCTATAGTTTTATACGGTTCTGTTTTTTCACCTCTTTCGACTTTTTCTAAAAGCTCTTTAAAATTTTTTGCTTCCGTTAGCAAGACCCCGGTGAATTTTTCAACTCCCGTTAATGGTTTCTTTTCGCGCGAACTAGGAAGTTCTAATGATTTTGGATATATGCACTCTAATGTATAGTCATAGCTAACAGGTTTTCCTTGTATTGCTGAATAGTATTTGCGTAAAAATCCATATCGTCCTAAATGAGAAATAAATTTATCAGAATTAAAAAATGGTGTAAAATATTAATACTTTAATTACCTGTATCAGAATTGATGGGTTCTGTGCAATATATAGCATTTTCCGGTAAATAATGAAGATTTCTATGTAATGACATATTTGAATGAAAATTCTGCTCTATTGTAGAATCCCTTTTTAATCGTAGTTTAGACACAAATTCATTATAGTAATTGTTATTACAAGTGCATTGGACCAATTGAATTATCAAGACGGTCACTAGTAGAAAAAAAATATTTTTTTGAGTTTTCATTGATGAAATTGTTTATTTAAACAAATTTTTCTTAACACTTTTGTAGATTAAACGCGACTAATTTGTTTTCATTATTATGTCGTATTTATATGTTCAGAGGAAATAAAACTGGGAAAATATAGTTTAATATACATATAAACTAATAAATAGAAATGCAAAAAAGTCAATTTCAGTTTTTGTTTCAAATTTTATTTTGTTTGGTATATATGTATTTATAAATATATATTTATACTTAATATATAAATGTAATAACGATTTACAAATGTTTTAGCAATATATTAACTGATAGAGTCATGAATTTGTGCTTTATGTTATTTCTGGTTGTGTAGAATATGATATATCTATCACAAAAGTATTTTATTTTGTTAAATATGTTTATTAATATTATAACCTTTAAAGTCTACAAATTTTAGTAAAATATGTTTACGAAATTCAATTTAAATCAATAGAAGAAGTTTTTGAGATAAAATATTATTTTTTACATATGCATTCCATTAAGTTCATTTTGAAAAAAAAAAATAAGTTTAAATGAACTTCTTCAACTTCTTTGGCAATATTTGCTAGGATCATTGGGTGAAAAGTTACACTCATTTCAATAAAACCCAGTATTGCGTAACTTAGACCTGCAGTTCTTGACCGATAAGGCTGAAAATTGTTTCCGGTCTACATTTCACTAGTACTAACCATGATCCTTGATACAATTTTTGTGTATTAAATATGGCATATAAACTCCAAAATAATCTAAAAAGTTCTGAAATGGCCCAAACTAAAACAGCATTATTTCTACATTGTTTTACAACTCATATTGAAAAGGAAGCAATATAAGAAGAGGGTCTTTAGGGCACCAAATTAAAAAAATGTATTTACCCACAATTTTCCCAACTATCGAGAGAAAGAAGGAAGGAAAAAGCAATAATTATAATTTTAATTATAACAATTAAAATTCATTGTTTTGTTATACTAAGAAAGTTTATCACTTTTTGTTTTTGTGTAGAACATTTTAGCACTTCGACTTTAAAGTTTAAGAATAATTTGAAATCCATTTTCTGACAACACTGTTGTAGACATAAAATAGGTATATTATTCAAAATCATTAACCAAACAGCCTCACGTTAAAACTTAGCTAAAGAAATAAACCAAAGTCACTGGAAATAATCATCGTCCTAAGCAGTTTGGTATTGAAAATCAGCAAAATCGGTTCACAACCACAAAATTTCTCATAGCCTCATACAACAGCATATATCCGGAAATGAATTATTCGGTAATAACTTCCTCTAATATATCGGTATAAACCAACACTTTTTATCTATAAATAAAATTATGAACAGAAATCATAATACAAATGTAGATTTGTATGTATCGATGATAAATAATTGGTCATGACTCTCATAAAAAGTCCGAAAATCACTTACATAAAGTTATGGGGATAAAATTCAACTCGGATAATTATAATTCTATTTGTTTTATAAAATATTACTTTCATTCAAAAAGGGGGAAAAGCTTAATTTGTCGCAAATTTAGTTCATTTTGACAGGAGCTCACAAAAAGTGGCAGGACACTTGAAATATTATCAAATTACGACTTAAGTCTCACAATGGTAACGCATAGTGTAGCGTCAGCAGAATTTTCTTACCCTTTTACGCGTTCTATGAAATCTCAATATTAAACATCTCTGTTTTACGGACATCGTATCAGCATACTTTTTATATTTTTTAATCTGCCAGTCATTCTTGGAAATTCCAGATTTACGTAGTACAATAAATTATTACTTCATAAATGAATAAATATAAATAAATAAATTGCAAAGGAGCAATTAATAAGAAATAAAAAATAACCGAATGATTCTATCTAATAAACAGAATTTTTTAATTAGATTGACAGGAGGATCATCAAATTCGAAGAAATATACTTTGGTCATTTTTTAATGTTTAGAAATTCAGTTTCCTGGACGTAATTCTTAAAAAGTTTTCCATCATATTATTTGGAATAATATGAATTGAATAATGCCTGACACTAGCATATAAAATGTTCCAAGTTCCATTGTCCTCTCCACACGCTCTACATTCGTCAGAATATGCACGTCCAATAGTTGTGCTGTGTTTCCACTCAGAGCACGTACAATCATTATAACCTCAGAATTGTTTATTTTATAGCGAGTAGGACTATTTCACGGTTGTATTTTTTCAACCACTCTGTGAGCTTCCTTTGCGTATCTTACAAGCAGGAAATAATTTACGTATATTGAATTTCCGGTCCAGTATTCGTGAACTTTGCTCAGGTACTCGAGCTATCCAATATCTTGCCATAGAAGCCCCGTTGGGGAATGACAGGTGTCATTAGTAAAGTCCAACCTAACCCCGACAAAGGAGAAGGCAATCACTTGTTAGCGCCGACATGAAAACATCCTATTAATTCTATGAGGAATGCATCAATGCCGACACCATCACTCCTTCATTACTTCCGACATCTCAACAAATACAACTCAAGATCCCTCTAGTCCATCAGATAGATGTATCTGATAGTACATCTCACTCCAAAACATACCTAATCTTTGTATTATCAGCTCAATTACAAAATTTTATTAATCCACAGCTTTGCTCTAGAAACAAGAGTAACGGATACTTATCCTAAGAATTTATATTTCATCATTTCAAAAATTTTGGTTTCAACCAGTACGTGGATCCCGAAGGATACTTCACCCACTGAACAGCCTGGAAAAAGTCCTGTGGCCAACAGGCCACCCGTGTTACCAGATTATAAGGTGCTTTGGTTCGACCTCATGTCAAATCTATCCACGAAAATAACGGGGATACATTCGACATCACCAGACTATACTCCTGGCGGACTAGAGGTACTGGTATAACCTCTTTACAACCGGATTGCAATAAACCAAGATAAGAGTCGTTCATCTAGAAAATGGGTCATGTCTGGGAGTGTATTCAATTATAGCTTTCTTACAATTCAATAGTTATTCCAATCCAATATACGCAGAAAATTCTATAATCTAATTTAATATCTTTGAAGCAAACAAGTTTCCGCAAACATTATTTTTCTGGTTTATCTTTTCTACTGAAAGCTAATGCCTTCCTCATCTAGAAAACTCAATGGGCAGATCGAATACATCTTATATGTATATATTAGAGTATTCAAACAATTAATCGTTCTTCAGTTAATCAATTAATTTTTGACGATTAATCGTTCGAATAAATAAAAATTGTCAAATTTCAAATAACTAATAAACCGAATAATTTCTATCAATTAACCGATTAAGAAAAACTCACTATTTAGCATTAAAATTACTATGTTTTTCTACAAAATTTAATATTTTTATAATAAATTTTCTTCTTTTCCTAATTTCTTAATCAATTTTCTATAATAAAGAAAACTTATTTGATGATTTTTGAAAAGAAATCATGCAAATAATTATATCGCTTTTATTTTTATAACCAGTTTTTTTGGGAACATTGTTGTATTCTTAAGTATTTTTAAATGGTTTTAAGCAACAGTTATAGTTGAACTAGTGTTCAATGGAACGTATAAATTCTAAAACTAGTTGAAAATCTTAAAAACAGTAATTTCTTGTGAAGTGAAAGGAGTGAAAAAAATATTTTTGTTTATAAACCGTGCAAAAGTTATTTTCAAACATGAAAAAATCTATGCGTACGGTAAACTGTGGACCATTATTATTAACTCTGTGTACTCAGTTGTTCATAATTAGCTCTTTTGCTTCTGTAAAGGACTTTAAAGTTTAAAATACATCCAAATTCAAAAGATGGAATTCCAAATTTATATTAAAAAGTTGGTATCAATATTAATTTCATAATGAAGCTGAGTTCCTCAGCTTCGAAATAATATAATTTATTTCAAATCATTAAGATCATTAGGAAAGAATTAGTAATCTTACAGAAAATTTGTCACAAAAAAGTAGTTAAAAGTTTTTGAGTCGGAAATAAAAGATTTTTAAATTTAATTTGTTTTTCGGTTTTTCTCTAAGTGAGACAGGTAAATAATATAGATAGAATGTATAGATTCCCAGCTTTCATTTGATACCAATATTAGCATTATAAAATACATATGAATATTTTAAATATTCGTTTGTAGTCCCTTAAACTTTGAAATCCTTTTATAAGGACATAAAAATCTGAGTACGAAATTCTATAAGTGGAATCTATTTTCACATGCTTATTAACTTTTCCATGTGTGAATACTTGTTTCAAAATTGTTACAGGTTGTATATGAAAAAAATTAATGTTAAAAGCAATAATAACATCGAATAACCGAATAATTTTTAATTATCCGATTATTAACCGGCTAACGTAAAACCTCAATTAATTATTTGTCGAATAAACCGAATAACACAAAAACCCGAATAATTGAATACCCTAGTATATATGTAAGAAAAACAACATGAAATTTTAATTTTCACGTGCAAATACATATATTTACAAGTGTAATACATAATTTTATTAAAAAAAAGAAATTTAAAAATTAAGTTTATTTTTAAAGCTGAAATAAAATTATTAATGATCCATTATATCACCAGCTATTTCAACTGGTTTTGATTTCATTTCATTTTGTGGTGTAGGTGGCGCCGGTGCAGGATAACAAACAGTTCTTTCATTTTGTACCGTTTCACCATTTTCATTTATTTCATTTATTAACATGGGCATACAAATTATACCATATGTTGGTGCTGGCGGTTCTGTTGTACTTAATGGTAATTGGGTAGTGGTGGTATTTCTAGTTTCTCTCTCGCCAGAACTTACTGTTGTTGTGGTAATTTCCGCCAATGGTGCATTAAAAGGTTTTTCTGTAGTATTAGTATTATTTGGTTTGGCAGTATTTTCAGCAGCTGATGGATTGTCCCTATAGACATGAGTAACATGATAATGGGGTGAAGAAAAACCCATAGTTAAGAGGCGGCCGGTAAGATAGCCGGTTAAAAAATCACCAAATTCTAAAAAAATATGGAACAATGATATAAACAGTTTAATGTTGTAGGGTAATAACAACATACCTGATCCTCTGGGTGGAGCTTGAGCAACATATATAGCATTTACCGGCAAAGCGGCAGTATTATGATAATATGAACCTCCTGTTGGTAGTGGAGGCGTATTATAATAATTGCTTCCCTTAAAATTTTTCTGAAATTTATCACTACTACTGGATTTTTTATTCTCATGCATGGCTTTCGTAATCGGTGTGTGTACCGGTGAACTACTTACAATACGCCGTGATGTTCCACCACCACTTGAAGGTTTTTTATATTTACGCCAGCTGCCAAAGAGACCACCAAAAGAACCGCCACGCCTACCACCACGTGCTTCACATAGTGACAATAATGCAATCGCAATGATTAATATTTTCACTAATATTTTCTTACACTTCATACTATATATCTTATGTTTTTAAAAAGTTTCTTTTTATTTATTTTTTTTTCAGCTACAATTTAATTCTGTTTTTCCTTTATATGAAATTAGTTTAGACCTTAGACTATTTATGCGATCATTCCACTTTGCTGTCTTTTAATACAATGATCAACGTTGTCACATTTTGTATTCAAGTCTAGAGGCCATTTGACTTAAATAATATGATTGTACGTATCGTCGTACATGCTGCACCAGAAATGCGATATAATTTAATTTATCTAAAGAAATTTAAGTTATGAAGGCGGCCACACTGTTGGATTCATGGATAATATATAAAGTCTTGTAATACCCTACAGAATATTACGTTTGTAAGTAAGTATATTACGTATTTTTCTAATTAAGTTTTTTTTTACAAATTACGTCAATTATAATTGTTATTGTAGAGAAAAATATTCATTTTCTAAATTTATTGTTGAAAATAAAATGAAAAAATCATAATATATTTATTGCCAACAAAAACTTGCATTATTAGGAAAAATGTACTTACATAATAGAATTTTAAGTCATAATTTTACTTGAAGACCATTCTACCAATTTTTATCTGGATCGGTCCTTTATTGGTCATAGCTCCCATAAAGGTTCCTCTTCTGAAAATCACTTAAATGTACATATTTTGTTGAATTATGAAGTTATCGCGATAAAAAAAAATTTTCCGGATCGGTCCGTTATTGGTCATACCTCCCATATAAGGTCAACTTCCAAAAATCACTTAAACAAATATATTTCTTTGATTAATTAGGCTATTTTGATAAAATTCGACACAATATATGAATCGTCCTATAAATTTTTTCCGGATGTGTCCATTATTGATCATAGCTCCCATATAAGATTCACTGTCGAAAATCATTTAAACGCATTTATTTCATTGAATTATAAAGCTATTAGGAAAAAATTCAACTTGGATATGTCTTGTATTCCTTTAAACCATTTTGACATTTTTTCTGGATCGGTCAATTATTGGTCATAGCTCCCATAAAAGGTCCACACATAAAATCACCTAAATATAACTTTGGAAAATGCCTGAATCCGCACGTCCAGTAAGTAAAATTGAGTAAAATTGAACATGGGATGCGATATTAAACGAAAAATCGATACGAAAGCAAATGTTTAAAAAAGATATATGAGGATTGTTACATACATATCCTTAGATTCAATTATACTGACCCAAAAATGTATTTATTTTTTTTTCAGTATGTGTGTACTAGTCAAATGCTAATTGATTTGTTTAAATTAATTTAAATTAATATGTTGACAGACATAGTTCCAATTTATATATTTTGTGAGAAAGTCCATATATATTATACGTATGTATCATATTGTAAGGTATAAAATCTGGAAATATTTTTTTATAATTTAATGTATTTCGCATATGTCCCTCAGGTTAAAAATTTAACAGCGATGTCAAACACAAATAATAGAATTGTTAAATACTATCTATCTTAAGTATATTAAATGTTATCGGAAATTGTATTATAAATTTTACAAAATTTGTATTATAAATTTTACAAAATTTGTATTACAAATTTTACAAAGAGGTCGTCTTTATTTTGCGAAAAATTAAAAAGGAAAAGTTTAACAATTCCTAAATAGAGTAAATTTAAAATTATATACATTGAAACACCTTCCCACGAAAAACTTTCATTACCAAGGTGTTAAAACACAGTAGCATCTTAAGTCATTATATCAATATGACGAAGTCATTGAACCCAAGTACTTAAAACAATACAATTACAAATAGCTCGAGAATTCAATTAATGTAAATGAGTGAAAAAAACGTATACGCAAAAGTTGACTAACTAGTTAGAAAATATTCAAACAACACACTATTTACAAAACGTTATTAGAATGATTCTAAGTAATCAGAATGATATGTAATAGTCATTGAAAAGTATGTTAATAGGAGTGTGATTACCAATTGATGAAATAAGTATTTAAAGAAATAAGTTTTCTCAAGTTTTTTATTAAAAAACACCATGCTGAAATCCGATAGGTGATTTTCGAAACGGGACCTTGTATGGGATTAAGCTCACCCATATCGTACAAAAATTATGAAATAGTAATTTTGTTTACAAACATTATATTTGTGGTAAATGTTGTATGTATATTTAGTAGTTAGTAAAACAAGCTTTATTTTTTGGAGTTTTCAAATTTAGCTTCAAAATTTTTAGCGATATTGCTTTGTTAAATGTTATTTTTTAATGTTATTTTTGTGTTGTGGAAGGAAAAAATGTTAATATTTAAGACTTTTAATCATTTTCTCATTTAAAGCATGAGAGCATGCACTCTTCCAAGCATTTTAAAAGGTACTTCACTAAAAATTAAGAAAGCTAAAACCAAAATATATTTCCTTAAGGAGCCTTCACAAGTTCACACATTACGTACGTTAAGTCTAATGAAAAAGTAACATGAAATTCCATCCGTATTTCAAAGAAAAATAATTAAAGTCGTATGATTTATACTTTTTATGTTTACACGGTTGGAATAAAACAATAACAAAGTAAGATCTAAACACTTCACTTTTGAGTTTTTTGAGTTTACATAAAAATACATCCCTGATCTAATACGGCGAAGAGAGCCATACGAATGTCAAATTTTCCATCAGTATTTTACTCAATATAGTAAGGTTTCATTACTTGTCGTGTTAAAACGATCGCATCCGTATCCTTCTACATAAAATTTAAATTGAAGGGGCCTTAACATAAATAATATTCATTGACGTAAAGAAAAAGTGTGTACTAATTTTTTCCTTTTCTGATTTATGTTTCAAATTCAAATTTTTAAAATTTTAACTATATAAGAAATTACTTTTGTTTCTTCATTAAAAAATAATAATTTTACCGAGTTCCGTATTACATTTTTTAATTTTTTGGTATAATGCTAAAATCAATTGAAACTTTTAAGTAAAGATATATTTCTGTTTAAAATTTCTTAAAGTCGGCCCAGCCATTTAGGTGTGAACCTTATATAAAACACGAACTCCCCTTTTTACCCATTTTAATAAATTTTTCTAAAATATATATTTTGATTGATTATAGCAAAATACTTCAGTATTGTCAGTCTGACAACGTTGCAAAAGAAAAATTGTAAGTTCAGACGGTTGTTAGATATTTTCTGAACATTTTACTGACAATATTGTAGAATCTAACAATCGTGTATAACGGCTTTTAAGTAACTAAATCGAAAATAATTTCGCGTTAGAATATATCAAAATCCGTTTTCACATTGAAAAAATCCATGCCTTATATACACGAAAAATGTATTGTACGAATCGTTCGTTGTTCCGCACCACGAAATTCTTCCGTAATATGTACGAAAGTTTTTAGTATAATGCAAAATATTCTTGAAAAAAATAATTTACATACGTAAATTGAAAACAAGTAAGAGTGTTATATTCGGCCATGCCGAATCTTATATACCCACCATCAAATCATTCATGTTTATGTACAATTTTACTGATGTACTCACATTTTTAAGTCAGTAATAAGTCTTAAAATCATTTTCAGAAGGGGACCTTGGTAAGGTCAATTATAAATCCATTCTCATTAAATTCAAGAAAATGATTTTAGTTCCTATAAAACTTTTTTATGTCGAATTTTATTGCTTTATATATATGTTATGAGCAGATATGAGCATTAAAGTCAAGGCGACCTTATATGGGAGATAAGGATTATAAGGATCGATCCTTATAAAAATTGATAGGGAGATTTTATCTCGCACGAAACTTGTTTATGTAGAATTTTGTAGTAATGAGCGATGAATTCATTGCCTAAAGGGGACCTTATTTGGGGGGTCAGACAATAATGGACCCATCCTTATAAAATTTATGAAAATGATTTTAGTTGCTATAAAACTTTTGTATGTCGAATATTATTGTCATATATATGCTTCTTAAGGTCGATATGAGCATTAAAGTCGTTTTCTGAAAGGGACCTTATAGGTGGGATAGGGTCAATTACAGACTAATCCTTATAATATTCTAAAAAGAGATTTAAGTTTCCGTAAAACATATTTGTGCCGAATTTCACTGCTATTGATGCTTCTCTTAACCAGTTATGGGCGATAAAGTAATTTTCCGAAGGGGACTTTATATGGGGGTTAGGGTCAATTATGGACCGATCCTTATAGAATTCTACGGAGAGATTTATGTCCTCATAAAGCATGTTTGTGCTAAATAAAACCTCTCTTGATGCTTCTGTTAGGCAGTTATGGGCGATAAAGTCATTTTCTGAAGGGGACTTTGTATGGGGGGTTGAGTCAATTGTGGACCGATCCTTACAGAATTCTACGAAGAGATTTAGGTTCCCGTGGAACATATTTGTGCTGAATTTCACTGCTATTGATGCTTCTCTTAGCCGGTTATGGGCGATAAAGTCATTTTCTGAAGGGGATTTTATATGGGGGGTAGGGTCAATTATGGACCGATCCTTATAAAATTCTACGAAGAGATTTATGTCACCATAAAACATGTTTGTTCCGAATTACACCGCTATTGATGCTTCTGTTAGTCAGTTGTGAGCGATAAAGTCATTTTCTGAAGGGGACTTTATATGGGGGGTAGGGTCAATTATTGACCGATCCTTATAAAATTCTACGAAGAGATTTATGTCCTCATAAAACATGTTTGTGCCGAATTATACCGCTATTGATGCTTCTGTTAGTCAATTATGGGCGATAAAGTCATTTTCTGAAGGGGACTTTGTATGGGGGGTAGGGTCAATTATGGACCGATCCTTATAAAATTCTACGAAGAGATTTATGTTCCCGTAGAACATGTTTGTGCCGAATTTCATTGCTATTGATGCTTCTCTTAGCCAGTTATGGGCGATAAAGTCATTTTCTGAAGGGGACTTTATATGGGGGGTAGGGTCAATTATGGACCGATCCTTATAAAATTCTACGAAGAGATTTATGTCACCATAAAACATGTTTGTGTCGAATTACACCGCTATTGCTGCTTCTGTTAGTCAGTTGTGAGCGATAAAGTCATTTTCTGAAGGGGACTTTATATGGGGGGTAGGGTCAATTATTGACCGATCCTTATAAAATTCTACGAAAAGATTTATGTCCCCATAAAACATGTTTGTGCCGAATTATACCGCTATTGATGCTTTTGTTAGTAAGTTATGGGCGATAATAACATTTTCTAAGGGGGGCCTTATATGGGGGCTAGGCGAAATCGTGGACCGATATTGCCCATTTTCAATACCAAACGAACTGAGTCAACTATAAGTAACTGTGCAAAATTTCAGCTCGCTAGCTGCTTCTGTTTGGACTCTATCGTGTTTTCAACAGACAGACAGACAGACGGACAGACGGACAGACGGACATGGCTAGATCGTCTTAGAATCTAATAAGGACCCAGAATATATATACCTTTACGGGTCTTAGACGAATATTTCAATGTGTTACAAACGGAATGACAAAAACAATATACCCCCCATCTTTTTTGATGGTGGGTATAAAAAGGGAATTTTGAATAAATATGGTAAAATTTACTAAATATTAATTCAAAAATTTTTGTTCATTTTAAAATAAATTTTCTAATTTTAGTTCAAAATTATTCTCCACACGAATTTCAATTTTTTTATGAAAATAATTCAAGAATAATATTATACTTTTTCTTAAATTTTATAAAAATGTCGAAGTTTTATTTAATCATAATATAATAAATATCATTATGTTTAGTTTCGCTAAAATTTAAGAAAAAAATATTACGAAAGGTTTTCGTACTTTCGTAAAAATAGAAAGAAATTAAATAATATTTCGCATTATGCACGAAATTTTTGTTAATATTACGAAAATATAAGTTACGAAATTTTTTTTCGTAAAGTTGAACATGGATTATTTTCAGTGTAAGCACAAAAGTACCGATTTTCCCAGTATTTAGCTCTTTTCCCAATTTTTGATACCAGTTTTGTTCCAACTTTCGCAACGCAACTGTGCTAATACATATTTCTGACATTTTAGAATGCAAAATCGAAAATAATTTTGGATTAAAATAGCCAAAAATAAATTTTTATGCACAAAATACCAATTTTTTCCGTTTTTCGTCGTTTTCAATTATTTTATTTACCCCTTCTAGTCCAATTTTCGGAAAGTTATATAGGCTATTGACGATTCCAGACATACATCATTCTATGTTCCAAATTGAAAGAAAATTGGTTCATCCGTTTAGGCGTGATTGACGCACAAACAAATAAACAAACTTACAAAGAAATTTATAGTATATATTAGGATTTTACATGTTTAGGACTCATTTCTAGCTACATTTGCAGACAAATAAATTCGTATTATTGCAAAAGTACTAGAAATTTTATAAGTATATATATGTTTATATATGTTTCTTATCGGCATTACAAAATATGATTCTGAAAAATTGAGAGTACTAGTATATTAAGAAAACCAAAGACAAATTCTTATCACTTTTAAAAAGAACAGCAAAGTAAAAAGTCGCTGCTAAATGAAATTTATACAAAATTAAAATAATAATTGTGAAAAAATAAACTTTGTGTAATGCATAAGATATTAGTAGTTGTGTGTTGTGCTATAATTGCATCTATATTAGTTTCTACAACAGAAGCTAAAGGTGGAAGAGGGGGTGGAGGTAGAAGTGGTGGAAGAAGCGGTGGTAGAAGTTCTAGTGGAAGAGGAGGATTCTTTGGTAGTAGTAAGAGTAGTAGTTTTGGTAGCAGTAAAAGTAGCCACTTTGGAGGCAACCATGGAGGATCCCATACCAGTGGTGGCTGGGTTCATGGTTTCTTTCACAGTACACCTTACCGATATAGCTACAGACCCGTATATATAAGTAGAACAAGTACACATACAGGTTCATATCATGTGCCTAACAAAGAAGAAGAGGAAGCTGCAGATCACAATAAAGGTAAGTATGGAGGGCTTGTATATTTAAAACTTTAATTTTAATATGTATAATTAAAAATTATTTTAGATACTGGAAATTATGCCGTGGGTTACTCCATTAGCAAAGCACTGAGCAATGATTTCTTCTCCATTTTTAATGTAGTTCATGATATTTCAAAATATCCCGAAAAAATCAGAAATAAGGAACTGACAACTACAACAACAAAAAGTCCAGTAGATACATATGATTTAAATTACATTATAAATACCCCCTATACAACAACAAGTTCTATATATAATACTGATCCTAAATCATATTTTCTTGATGACGATACTCTTTTCGACATGATTACATCCAAAAAGACCTCGAATAGTAAAGAAAACATTCGTCAAGATTATGATAAAATACAACCCAATGTTGGTAATTTAGATAATGTTTTTGAAGAAATAGTTACTGAAAGCACTACCTCGATAGTTGATTACATTAATTCCAATTATGATTCAAAACCAATTTCTGATGTTAAACACATTTCTGAGAGGGATAACACTTTGTCCAACACTGGAATAATTTCTGATTACAATAACGAAAGTATTCAGAAAATGTTAAAAGAAATTCAATCAAGCGTCGTAAATTTTGACCATCTTTTAGAAGAAGATACTACAAAAAGAACTGAGAAGAACGAGCCAAATGATTCGGTAGATGAAATGTTGAAACAATTGCAGAAAAATATGGAATCGTTTAAATTGTATTAGTAATATGTTATTGTTTTCATATTTATAATTATTATTTTGGCGTTTAGATTTAGAAATAAATTTATGCATAAGTTTATATTTTAAAGTATTTACGTATATTAGTTGCATAAAATTCTGTTACTACTTTTACTACTGGTGGCCAGTAACCATTAAGGTCCTTGATTCAATTTTAACGTAACCACTTAAAAAGTTTAGAAAGATATTGAATGATATTTAAAACATTGACACTATTTGACGTAGAAATTTAAAACTTTATTACAAAAACTTTCATTACCATGTAAAGATTTAAAATAATATTGGTCCAATACCCACCTTAAAGTATACCGATCGATTCAGAATCATTTTTTGAGTCGTCTGTCCGTCTTTCCGGCTGGCTGGCTGTCCATGTAAACCTTGTGCGCAAGGTACAGGCCGCAATTTTCAAGATAATTTGATGAAATTTGGACCAAGCATGTTCTTTGGCACAGAGAAGAAGCCTATTGAAAATGGTTGAAATCGGTCCATTATTTCACCTAGCCCCCATACAACCGTACCTCCCGATTTGTACTTTTTATGCCATAATTACGTCAAATATTCTATTATCTCTCTGAAAATTGGCATAAATAAGTTCTATATATGTATAAATGACACTGCAGATTTTCGTAAGGAACGGCCCTTATTTGGCCCTAGCCCCCATACAAACCCCTCTTCAAAAATGTCTTAAACGTCTAAAATTGACTTGTAACCATTTGTATCGTAATGGACTTTAACAAAACTAACTGTTATTTAAAAATATATTCTTTACCAAATTTACCGAGGATCGGCCCATATTTGACCTATATAAAGCCTCATTTAGAAATTTTAGTTTTTTATCAATAAATTGCTTAAATATTTTGGAATTATGGTAATATTTAACGTAAAAGTTTCTTTAAAAAAATAAAAATTTTAAAAATATACTCATGGTGTAGGGTATTATATGGTCGGCCATGCCCGACTATACTTTCCTACTTGTTATATATGGATTCAGATGCTCCATTTCTGAGTTTATCGATGGTGAATAAACGAGTAGATTGCTTTATTTACAAAATAATCATGTTTTTTATTTGTCTGGCACTAACTAGCCAATTATTAATTCTAATAACTAATAAATATTTCTAAAACTAATAAAAATAAACATAACATATAACAATAATATTTTATAAATTATTAGTTCCAATGAAAATTATAAACATCTTTTTGTTTTAATGAGCATTATATGTATTCTAGGGTTAACTGTTATCAGACTAAAATTATTTATAATATAATAAACAAATAATATATAATAGCAATTATTTGGAAAATGATAATCATTTAATAGAAAAACGTATTTCAGTTAAGAACAAAAAAACTTCCAATGAACTTCCGAATATTTTTTGGTATTTTGTTGATTGCAACACTATTCTTAGCAACTAGTGGAACTACTAGCGGTGGTAAAGGTTTGGGCGAAAGTATATGTACTGGTATTAGCTATTTTTTTCGAAAACTTATTAGCGGGGTCCCTAAAACTGAACAGCCTTCCACGTTTCCCAAGAAAACCTATACGTATGATGATTTACCAGCTATTAATGCTCGTCATTTATATCCAAGCTTAACACAGTATCCTAATAGCGGATTTAATTATCAATCTAAAATTGAAACTTCAAAAACGGGTAAGCCAAACTCATAGTAAGATACTGAATGAAGATTAATTATATGATTTTAATTTATTTTTAGATAATATACTTACTCAGAGCACTGAATCAAATACCAAGAGAGAAAAGAGAAGAACGAACATCTTAATAGCTAATTAAATGTTATGGATTGTTTTTTTAATAATCAGAGCCGAGTTCATTTCAAATACAATAATAACACACTACACGAGTTCAAAAATGCACAAAATTCTACATACTTAAGTGTTATCTTTAATACAAAATATATAATATATACATAAGTATTTATTTGGATTTAAACGATCAGTCCGTTCCCAATCACATACATCGAAAAGAATAGATGTAGAATTAAAGGTCTAATCAGGATAATTTTTTAGTCTATAATATAAATAATTTTATAGACTGGTATTCTGGATCAATAGAACAATTTATAGCCTGTACTACAAATAAGTCCATAGTCTGGAATTTACATAAGTTTATAATCTAAATAATAGATCAGTTTATAGTCTAAACTAATGATTTATTTATAGTTTGGACTATAGATCTGTATATTGCCTTGCCTGTACATCAGAGTATAGATTGGACTTTTGATTAGTCAATAGATTAGACTATTGAGCAGTATATATTTTGAACCATAGTTTGTATATAGTAAAGGGTGCCCAAACCCTTTATGCTTGATACTCATTTGATTTATGTAAATGCGTTTAGCTATAGCCTTTGTGTTTTTTTAAACACATTAGACTGACCGGATCTTTTATAGGGAAAAAAATGTCGAAATCTTGTTCGTCTTAACCGCATAAATTGAGTAATATTTATCACATCGTATCAAAATATACGAAGTACGCTCCTACGGCGACCAATTCACGTTTTTGGAGACAAAATCTGGTGTAACTTTGTTTGGCTTAAAGTAACAAGAATTATGTATATAATACAAATTTTGAAGTAAAATGTTAGCTTTGTATTGAGGTACTGAGTGTGTTTCTGCTATTTACTGTTCTAAAGTTATGGCTTCATACTTATGTTAGCTTTTTGACCAATAGTCAATATCGGGAAAGGGAATAATTTTATGGGGTTAAGACGAACAAGATTACAACATCGACTTTTTTGGTTCACTTTAAAACACACATAGAGCGCTCAGCAATAGCAATACGTTGTTCTTGTTCTTTACTGTATACAAACAAGAGCAAAGCAACAACGCACAGTGGTATAGGAAAAAAAAAGAGGGAAATAATTCGGTAACTTCTAAACGGTTAATCCGATTTTAATGAAATTTGGTATGCACAAAGAGGAGGTGTTGTCGAGTTTAGGTTTTGAATTTGGACTTTATAGGCCAACCAGGGGCCCGGCGGGGGGTCCTCAAATTAGGACACCTCGGCTATGTTAAATTTTTAAAACGATCTTATTTCTTCATTTGAGTTCCGATTTAAAAAAAATTTCGTATATAGAATCTTCTCATCGTAGCAGTAAATTATCTCTTATAGTTTAGGAGATATTCGCATTTGAAAATTAAAATTTTAAAATTTTTACCGTCCTTACTTTAGTTTTTTGATAATAGCGGGTCCAAATATTCCCGATTTTCGCCATTTTTTTTTATTCGCTTAACAACAAGTCTATATATCAAGCAGTGAAAGAATTATGTAAAAATCATGACTGAGTCCAAAGTTATAGGCATTTTAATTTAAAAAATTAAAAAAGGCGATTTTTTGCAATTTTTTGGGGAAAAAAGTATCTTTTTCTTTTTAAGTTATCTAAAAAGTTTCTAAGAAGATGTATATAGAATTTATACTTTTTGAAAAGCTGACTTTACATAAAATACGATAAATGAAACAAAACCTAAAAATTTTTGATACCGAGGGGACCAGATCCATCCAAAAAACCCTATTTTTATATAAAAATTCAATTTTGAGCAAAAATTCTCAAATCGCATAGTCGATATCAAATTATAGTGACCTGTTTTATATGACCCAATATGTTCTTAATCATTTTGTAACGGGTTTCGATAACCCCGCCCCTGGTATGGATATAATAGGCAAAAAACCAAAAAATCCCATTTTTGGGATTTTTTAAAACTTTTTTGGGAATTCCGGGATTTCTAATAAGAAAAATTCGAAATTTTTATTTAATTTTGGATTTTGAGTAAAAAAATCTACCTAACTGTAAAATTTCATCAAAAAATATTCATAAATAAAATTTTTATTGCAATTTGAAAAATTTGTATCTTCGCAAAAACTGAATAAAAAACATTTTTTAATTTTTTTTAAAAAAGTATTCCGCGAATTTTTTAATTTTCAAAAATTATATACAGTTTTGAAAAATAGACAAAATTACCTTTCCATTGATATATAACATGCCTACCTAATGTTTTTTAAGTGACAAATTAATTAGGGAAAACTCAACATCTTTTAGAGAATTTACCTAGTACTATTATTTTCATCCATACATTTGTTAGGCATGTTTTACTACCTAAATTTTTATGAATTTTTACAGCCACTTTTTACGATTAATCTTTTATTCTTTATCCCTAAAAAAAATTAACAAGTATTTATTTTATATAAAAATAGTCTTTATTTATTTTTTTTATAAATTAATATAATTTTGTAAAATAATCGGTATCACAGTAGTCCATATCTAAAAGATAAAGTAAATCTTTAAATTCATGAATATTTTCAAATGCTAACGTTTTGTAGCAAATCCAACGTTTCCTTATAGTAGATAAAACAGGATCAGAAGATAGAATCAGATTATTAAAAATATCTTCATTTTGAGACTGCCTAGAACACTTCCTTGAGCTAAACTGATGAATATGCTTAAAGTCTCTATTCCTCGATTCTTGGGGTTCTTCTGTAAGCTCTCCTAAAGGCAGAATATTATGTTCTATGATGACCTTTCCATGACATAATATCTTGTGAACTGTAGGTGTCATTTCTTTCCAGGGATATAATTCCAAAAGTAATTTAGAAACTTTTGTAGAATACTCTCCAAATTTTGTTGCGTTCACTTTATGCTTGCTATTTATCGCCATTAGAATAATATTGACCTTTTGCAGTAAATCCATACTAATTCCGGTTATTTCGGAAGTAGTTTCAAAATGTTTAAAAAAACGTCTAGCGGTATTACCATCGTTTGTGCTTCCATATCCTGTGAGTGGTTTATCAATATTTAATCCCATCCGCTTTTTAAATTCCTCTTGAATTCTTCGTTTCTCACTGGCTCTCATTTCCATTAACTCCTTATTGTTATTTGCACTTTTGTTTGCATTTTCCGGTATGCTTCTGTACTTTAAATCATATGCTAAATGTAGAAAATGTTCCAGAAATCGTATGCGAGCATGTAGGGGGATATTCCAAATTGTAATGTTTCCTCATTTATTGATCTTTGCTTGGAAATATTCGAAAATTCTGATTTTTTATCACCACATATGTAGCAGTACCAAGTAGATGATGTTCCTGTAATGGCATTTCCAACTTTCCCATCAATCATTGTAAGTTTTAAATCATAGGACATGTTAAACGAATAATTTTCTATTTCGATTGTTATAGGTTCCAAGTTTTTAATTTCTGCTTCAATACGATTTATCAAATCTTGCGTTGTTGTTTTGGATTCCTTTATATACTCAAAGCTTATTGGCCTACAAAAAGCTTTGGATCCTGGAGTCGAATTCTTCCAAATATCATCGAAACTGGTTGATGGAGAATCGCTGTCAGCATACTTTCGAATTCTTAATGGAACTAGCGATGCCATAAATACACTTTTATACTCGGAAGATGATTCACTTGTGTTGATTTGTTTATATTCCGAGAGTGCTGATAATCCATCACATCCCCACTTACAAATGAGTTGAAGATCACAAGAATTTATTTTTTTAGTTGGTCTGAAGAAAAGTCAGAAGCAATCCTTAAAGCAGTATTTTCGAGTAGAGCGCCGAGTCCAATAACAGCCTTCCGATCAGTTATTTCAATAGGAGGTGGTATAATGCTTTATTTTGTCATATGATGGTAAAACATCCACTCCTTTTTCAGATAGCGCCTTTCTTAACGTTATGTAGTTATCACGACTTAATCCCAGCTGCAACATAAGCGCAATAGCTTCTTCCTCAGTGAACGTTGTATCAGATGATGGTGTGGGTATACTCTTTACAATTCTTTTCAGTCGTCTTGGTGATGCGGTTGGAAGAATATTTGCAATTTTTATGGCATCCAAAGGCTGTTTTTCTTTTCTTAACATTGCTTTAAAAGTGTCCGAAACTTCTTCGTTAGATAAGGTTTCTAGTGAAGTTGATAACCTTTTCCTCTTAGATTTTGAGCTCAAATCCTCATACTGCTTACAGGGAGCACCAACAGTTGATACGCAAATAGCAACTTCTACACATTCATCCAGCCAATCAGAAAATTTCGATCGAAATTTAGCAATGGAATACCGAACACTCTTCAGTTTTATATCAACTGATTTTATAAAATTTTCAATTTTACATATATCAGTTTTATCCACTTTATTTTTATGTGCAGTTTCAATATATTTCAATAAGAAGTTCACTTTATCTTGAAAAGGAGCTGAAGAGTGTTCAAATAAAATGGAGCACAAATCATTTTTTTTAGTACGATCGCCATGGTTAGAAAATTACAAATAATTACAAACAGATATAAACCTGTCTTATATATTAATTACAGGTACTTAAATTAAATTATTTTTTAAAGGGTTATGATATTCTACCTAATATGTCTAACGTATCCTTATGTAATGAATTTTTCCTCAATAGGTCACTTTAATAAGCTACCTATTAAAGTGACCTATAGGGTAAAAATCATTACAGTTTAAAAAATAATACCTGAAAATTTTTTAATATATGTAACAAATTTAAGAGTTAACGTTATGGATGAAAATAATAGTGCTAGGTAAATTTTCTAAAAGATGTTGAGTTTTCCCTAATTAATTTGTCACTTAAAAAACATTAGGTAGGCATGTTATATATCAATGGAAAGGTAATTTTGTCTATTTTTCAAAACTGTATATAATTTTTGAAAATTAAAAAATTCGCGGAATACTTTTTTTAAAAAAATTAAAAAATTTTTTTTATTCAGTTTTTGCGAAGATACAAATTTTTCAAATTGCAATAAAAATTTTATTTATGAATATTTTTTGATGAAATTTTACAGTTAGGTAGATTTTTTACTCAAAATCTAAAATTAAATAAAAAGTTCGAATTTTCTTATTAGAAATCCCGGAATTCCCAAAAAAGTTTTAAAAAATCCCAAAAATGGGATTTTTTGGTTTTTTGCCTATTATATCCATACCAGGGGCGGGGTTATCGAAACCCGTTACAAAATGATTAAGAACATATTGGGTCATATAAAACAGGTCACTATAATTTGATATCGACTATGCGATTTGAGAATTTTTGCTCAAAATTGAATTTTCTATAAAAAATAGGGTTTTTTGGATGGACCTGGTCCCCTCGGTATCAAAAATTTTTAGGTTTTGTTTCATTTATCGTATTTTATGTAAAGTCAGCTTTTCAAAAAGTATAAATTCTATATACATCTTCTTAGAAACTTTTTAGATAACTTAAAAAGAAAAAGATACTTTTTTCCCAAAAAAATGCAAAAAATCGCCTTTTTTTAATTTTTTAAATTAAAATGCCTATAACTTTGGACTCAGTCATGATTTTTACATAATTCTTTCACTGATGGATATATAAACATTTTTTATAGTGCTCGATGAGGAGATTCTATATACGAAATTTTTTTTAAATCGGAACTCAAATGAAGAAATAGGATCGTTTTAAAAATTTAACATAGCCGAGGTGTCCTAATTTGAGGACCCCCCGCCGGGCCCCTGGTTGGCCTATAAGGTCCAAATTCAAAACCTAAACTCGACAACACCTCCTTTTTGTGCATACCAAATTTCATTAAAATCGGATTAACCGTTTAGAAGTTACCGAATTATTTCCCTCTTTTTTTTCCTATACCACTGTGCAACGCTTTCGTTTTTTTTGCTCTTAAACATAGACGAGAGCGATCATCAACGTAGATTTTGCTTTTTTTGAACTATCGACCAGTTTATTTTGTAGACATCAGACTGGAAATTATATCAGTCCATATTCTGGACTATATGTAGATCGGTCCATAGACTTTACTACAGATCAGTTTTAGACTTTTGCCTGGACTATAGATTAGTCTATTATATGGATTATAAATTAATATGTTTTCTTGATAGTAAACCAGTCCATAGCCTTGAGTAAAGACAACTTGTAAATTTCATCAAAATTCTCACAACTTTTTGCTTCTATAAATATAAAATGTAGAGAGTTTTTTAAAACTTTTGTAAAATTTTTGGAACTTCTTCCATGATTTAGAAAAGTTTTCAAGTTTTTAATACAATAATAAAATTTATTGATAAAACCAAGCGGCATGGTTTAACCCAAAACATTTATACAGAGCAAAAGCTCTCTTCCAAATTTAGCACCAAAATTAAAAATTCATTTTAAAGTGATTATGAATTTATAAAATCAAGAGGTTTTTGTAATTAGAACCTTATTAGCTTTAGTGTTAGTAGATAGTGGTTATAATCCAAACATACAAATTTTATTGTTTTACATAAAATGCTGATGTAAGTTACATAGATATATATTTTTAATATACATATTAAGTTTGACAGTTATCAACTTAATATCTAAATAATAGCGGCCAATGGAGGGTTTTGATAGTCAGTTGGATTGGTCGTGATACTAAGAGGTTCACAGGTAACTGCTGGATTTTGTTGTAGTTGATTATTTACAATTTTGTCAGGTACTTGGGCGGCAATTAAGCATGGATTTGTGGTGGTAGAAGGAGCAAGTGTAGTTGTTGTCGTGGTTGTTTTTCTGCGTCTTAGTTTTCGACGAGCTGAATTCGCCCCAGCTACATAACCTGCTACGAAATCATCTAAAGTTTTCTAAAATTTAATATTTATAATGGAAAATGCAAAAATCTTTTATACCTGTTCCTGAAGATTGTGGAACATTTGGTTGTTGTGGGTTCACGATATAAACAGGTTGTTGAGAAGTATATACAACAGTCCCAGTATTTGGAATAGGGTTTTGTTGTTTTGGATAACTTTCGGGTTGATTCGAATTATGATGACCCTCTGGAGTATTTGCTACACGACTATGGGCTTTTGCCATATTTGGATGATTAGTATGTTGTTGTTTTATATTATGATCAGATGTTTTATGATGTTGGCTAACAACTACATGATGTTCACTTGCGCTTCCCCTGTTGTTATGTCCGCTTCCACTTTTATTACTATTCTGAGTTCGTTGTTTACTTGAGGTAGATCTATTACGTGATTTAGAATGTCTACTTGCTTCGGCGCCAATTGTAAACGAGATAGCTATAATTAGCACACTAAATAACAAAATTTTTGATTTCATTACGGTTTAAAATATATTTAAATGTATATAAAATTATTAGCCGTTTGTTTCTTGCTTATAATTAAATGATACAACTTGCAATGTTGTATTGTGAATTTATACTGTAACCTTAAAATTTAAAATTGTGATAACAAACCCGAATTTTATATTAATAAAAACGTATTTATTGATATTTCAATCTCTGTCTAAAGATTCTGAGTAAATTTTAAAACCTGCTTAAAAAATATATAATAATAATGCGCATTTTTCAATAGAATCGCAATTATTATTTGAATTGAGTTTATTATTGGAAAAGATTTTTCTTAATAAGTTCATAAAAATATTAGTATGGCCACGTTTGTATGGAGGAACAATTTAGTAAGTTTGTTTGGTTAATGATAAAAAGTCCTTTTTCAAGAAATAGATTTATTTCGTATAGATATATCAAAAGAATCATATGATATTTTGGTATCATAAGAGATGAATAGATATAAATCCTAAATAAATTCTACATCTTTATCCTTTGATGCAACGCAGCAAGTACTTATTCACACCATGATATTTTTTTTAATTATATCATAATATTAATTTTCGTATTTGGGTCACCCTTATTATTATTTATTAAAAATATTAAAATGAAAATGAAGCGAAACAAAGTAATCTTATTATTTATTCGGTGTATCATTTGTGGTTCATAGCTTTTAAATCGAATGTTAAGTCCCACATTCCTTAAAAGACTGTGGGACTGTGATTAAAGCGGCAATCAATCCCTATAAAGCTGCAGACCGGATTGCATTTTCCCTGCACTCTTACAGAAGGAGGCGGGGCTGGTTTCCGTACATCTGTCTCAGATATTTACTAACTATGCGACACATAAGACTTATCGACCGATAAGCCTTACGTTCTTCCTACTTAAAACTCGGAACGGATAGTCGATAGTATGATTAAAAGCATTATACTCAACAAAGACCTAAAATTTAAGTTGTATGCTTATGTAAAGGGACGATCGGTGGAAACCGCTTTAAACAAAGTTGTCTACTACATCCTTTGATAGCAAATGATATATATTGGTTGTGTGCATTTACATCGAAGTCGCCTTCAATAACGTGCACACTGATAATCTTATCTAATCCCTATACCAGTTTTATGTTGACCGGGTGCTCCGTAACTGGATCATCCACATGCTAAGGAATAGATGGATAAGCTGCAAGATGTACGATATAACGATCAGGATAATGTATTTCGCGGTATACCACAGTGTGGCATTTTGTCACTTTTACTCTGGATTATCACGATTAATAGCCTCCTAAGGACCCTAACCGAGAAAGGACTTACCCCTATCTGCTATGCAAACGATGACGTAATACTTTTAAAGGGAAAGGATCCAAATTGCTTGTTTAGAAGAGCTGAGGAAACTCTGAATACGGACTTAAGCTGGGCTCAACCGAGAGGCCTCAATGTTAACTCGGCAAAAACGGTAATCTGTCTTTTTATAAAAAGACCAAAATGTCTACGTATACCGAACCTGGGCATGAAGTGACCAACAAAGTTAAGTACTTAGGTATTATCCTCGACAAAAAATTAAAATGAAGACACCACATAGAGGAAAGGATCAACAAGGCACATCGGTGCTGCGCGATATGTTGGAGAACTATAGTCATGAAATGGGGTCCTAGTCTTACTATGAAAAATTGGATTTATAGAAGTGTAATTAGACCAATTCTAGCTTACTACAGGGAGTTCATCGTACATGCTGCTTGGGTATAAGTGGTGCCATATGTACTACTCTTGAAATGTTGCTAGATATTCCTCCCATTGAAACATATTTAAGATATGATGCGGCGCTTACAGCCGAACGGCTCTTAACTTTATGCAAACTGGACAAAAGCGGTTATAGCACACGTCATCAATGTTACTGGACACATTGGAAAGTGATCGTATTCCAGACACATAATATGTCGGGAAATTTGAAACGCTGATACCAGATAGAATTCTTGGTCAAGCGGAACATTAAAACAAATATCAGTAGGAATCCGTTGTTACACGGATGGCTCTAAATTGGGTGATAAAGTGGGGCTGGGGTTCTATATTGAAAATCCAGAAGCAGAAATATACCACCGTTTATCAAATTATAACACAAGCTTCCATGCAGAAGTACGAGCAATAACGGAATGCGTATATTGGATTAGAATAAATATGGCGCCCACAGCGCTTAATACATTTCCCGCAGCCAGAAGGCAATTAGGGCGATATCAGAAGATTGAACAAAATCTAAGACCGTATTGGATTGTAAGAAAGCTTTAACTGAATACTTTCCCAGAGGTAAGATTCACATCATATGGGTACCAGCACACTAGGGAGTAATCGGTTACGAATGAGCAAATGTACACGCAGAGAAAAAACATGGTTCGGCATGGTTAGGACAATTATTATATGTTTTTTGTAACAAAATTTTATCGGCCGAAGATATCGAAGATCGGTGAAATAGTTTCAGAGTTATGAGTAAAAATCTAAGACAATCTCGAAAAAAATGGCCATTTTTCACATATTTATTTGTACTTTTTACAAAAACTACTGCAGATAAATTGATGGATTTTATCAAAGATATATCTATTGTTGCCAGAATCAACATTGTTAAAAATCGGAAAAATGGGTTCATAATTTCATATACCTCCCATACAAATGTACATATTCCCGGAAAATGTGTTTATTGTTAATAACTTCCGTTACAATGTCGATATCTTCACAAAATTTTACAACTTAAAGTCCTACGTCAATACAATTCATATCAAGGAAAATAATTTTCCATCGGTCCAAAATTGGTCATAGCTCCCATACAAGGAACCCTCCCGAAAATAACTTAAACGCGCATAACTCATTACTAAATTAAGATATCGATATTAAATTTGGTACAAGTATTGCTTTTATATACAGTAATATAACAATGAAAGATTTTTTCGATCGGTCCATATTTGGTCATAGCTCCCAAACAAGGTCCCCTCCCGAAAATCACTTAAACGCGCATAACTCATTACTTAATTAAGATATCGATATTAAATTTGGGACAAGTATTGCTTTTATATACAGAAATATTACAATGAAAGATTTTTTGGATCGATCCATATTTGGTCATAGCTCCCATACAAGGTCCCCTCCCGAAAATCAGTTCAACGTGCATAACCCATTACTTAATTAAGATGTCGATATTAAATTTGGTACAAGTATTGCTCATATACGCAAAAATATTACTAATAAATTTTTTCCATCGGTCCATAACTGGTCGTAGCTCCCATACAAAGACCCCTACCGAAAATAACTTAAACGCACATAACTCATTACTAAATTAAGTTATCCATATAAAGTTTGGCACAAGTGTTGCTCATATACAGAGAAATAATATTGTGAAATGTTTTTCCCTTTTAGAAAAACACACATACAAGGTTCCCTTCGGAAAATCAGAAAAAACGCACATAACTCATAACCAAATATTTATATCCATATATATATAAAGCAAAAATATTGCTCTTGTATACATAAATTCACTATAAAATTGTTTTACAAACGATCCATATTTGTCTAGGTCCAGAAAAACACTTAGATTTACAATATTTTTTACCAAGTAATGATATAGATACAAAATTCTGAAATTTTGTCTTTATATACATAATTGGACATAGCTCCCATACAAAGTCGTTTTACGAAAATTTCTTAAACGCACATTACTTATTATCAAATAAAGCTATTGATACATAATGATACATATACAAAAATTCTATTTTTCCTATACTAGGTCCAGCCCTAAAGAGCGCATTAAAGAGCATTGTCAATTTGTGTTGAACACAATTTTGTATAGAACAAAATTATATATGTATTTATATTTTGAAAATCTCTAAATCTTTCACACAAATGCATACAAATTACTAAATTTATAATGTTCAATAAATCTTGGAATTGTAATAGATTTAACTTTTGGGATTTTTTCTATTAAAGACATCAGAAAACTGATTTCTACAAATATTTGATCAATTAGAAAAGTAATAACATAGAAGTAGCTGGTGGAGGGTATTTAAGATTCGGCACAGCCGAATATAGCACTCTAACTTGTTTTTGTTAAGTTTTGTGAAATAAACAATAAATATCTGGTTTATTATAGTTTGTTTAATGAAAAAAGTATAAAACAGCAAAATAAGTTTTTATTTTTGTAATTTTTTCTTCTATTTTACTAATGACAAATCTGCCCCATCCCCTTAGCGAATTTACCCCATGGATGAAGCGGTATCGCCATTTTTGGTCAGTGCGAACTGACCGGGGATATATTAAATTCTTATTTAATTTGAGAAGACGTTCAAGTTTCTATAAAATTTGAATATGCTTTTTTTTTACAAAGAGATTTAGGTTTATATAAGACATGTCCAGGGATGGCAAAATTGGTACGATGGTACTTTTTTTGATACTATTTGATGTGCAAAAGTACCGTGATACTCCCGAGTCTTATTTGATACTTTCAGGGCTACAATCTCAATATCCGATTATCGTTTAGCCGGTAGTAAATCTGTCTGATAAAATAATATTATATGAATATTACTTCATATTCTGCATCACATCTGGAATCTGAGATATTATGTCCTGAGTTTTGAGAAAACGCGCTTTAAATATAATATTTTACAAAGTACAATTTCGTGGTAATATTTATATCGAAGCTATGAGATACCATGCATTTCCTGAGAAAACTTCATCAAATTATATCAAAGGTGTTAACATTGAGAGACGGTCACCATATCAACGCCCATTCCAACTTTAAATTACAAACTATTAGCAAAAAAAAAAGTACTTTGGATTGTAAGAAAACTCTCCCATAGGCAAGGTTCACATAATATGGGTACCAGCCCACTCGGGATTAGTCTGTAACGAAAGAGCGAATGTAATAGATTTAAAGGGAAGGGAGCTTAAGGCAGTTAAACTGACAAACGCAAAACCATTCGACGCAACAAAAGCTGAACTAAAATATGGGTGAGAGAATCCCATAAGATCTCTTGGAATAATGAAACAGTGGGTAGAACCACGAAAATCCTATGGGGTGTCCCTGATGAGAGCAAGACAAAAAATCTCCTCAAAATGAGCAAGTCTGAAGTTAGTATATAAGTACGTGTTCTGAGCGGACACACAGGATTACGAACACATTTATGCAAAATTGAACGTGCGAATTCAGACGTATGTAGAACATGTGGAGGGGACAGTGAAACTCTGGAGCACTTTCTTTGCCACTGCCTGGCATTCGTCGAAGATAGATTCAAGTATCTTGGAAGTGATGTTATTCCGGAAATAACATTCCTGACTAACACTGATTGGAATAATTCATTCAGTTACTTTTTTTCATGATAAAGAGAGCACAACAGGCCCGATTGTGGCCTAGGTGCATTTTTTGGGATTTGATGTAGTACACATCCTCCTATCAACCTAACCTAAGTACTTTGAGATCCAAAAAAGTACTCTCTGAAATATTTTTTGATACTGAAACAAAATATCTTTTTCCATCCCTGGACATGTTTATGCTGAATTTCAGCGCCATATATGCTTCCTTTATCCGGGACCTTATATAAGGGATAGGCGAAATCGTGAACCAATATTGTCCATTTTCAATATCAAATAGCCTCAATTAACAAAATTAGCTGTGCAAAATTTCAGTCCTCTAGCTGTTTCGACAGACGGACGGACATGGGTATATCGTCTTAAAATCTAATAAAGACCCTGAATGTTATACTTTTATGGGTATTAGAAAATATTCCTATGTGTTACAAACGGAATGACAAAATCAGTACACTCCTCATCTTTTTTGACGGTGGGTACACAAAATCTAAATAGAATACATTTGAAACACACACAGTTGCTTGTTTTAATTTGCTCTAGGGAAAAGTATTCATAATCATTTTTGACCTCTTATGTTTAATATAATTAAATGTTTTCAGTCTTCTCTGGAAACCTAAGTAAAACCAACAATCAGTCAGTTGTTTTTTATCTATGTTCTATAAGAGGACAATAGCAATTATGAAGGAGATAAAAACATTTAAACATTTAAACTTACTCAACAACATATAATTATCCATGACAACTACCTACCGTCTGCATTACTAAGATGTACTCCAGTAAAGGATTCTTTAAATCTAACAAAAATGTAGTTTATTTTTGGCCTTGTGTATTAGAAAAAAAATATATATAACAAAATTAAATTTGCTTGAAAAAATCATTTTTGAAGAGCAATAAAATAGCTAAGCAGTGGTGCCGTAAGTAAAACAATTTATTTAGTTAAAATACAGATGCTTATGAAGAAGTATTAAAAATATGTTTTATTAGCTTTTTAACTTATTATACTTCAATGTTAGTTTTCCTGGATAGTAATTTCTGGAATAAGTTTTTTTTAAGAATACCTTATATAGAAGGTAAGTAAAGACTGATCCTCATGCAATAATAGTAATATTTTATTTTCAATAAAATGTCGAATTCCATAGCTACAATTGGGCAACTTTTTAATAGGAATTAGCTTTCTATCTTCCTCCATTCAAACTAAATCTTGTTTTTAATAAACAGACAAACATGGCTTGATAGAATTTGATAACGACCCATAATATGTCTTAGGTCAGCGGTTTAGAAACAGAATAGTAAAATCAATAAACCCGTTTTCTTTTTTGATGGTAAGTAATAACATTTTAGAATTTATTCTAAGAAACACAGACTAAGTATAAGCAGAATCATCTCTAAAAAGGCATACAAGGAATTAGTGATTTTGTGACACCTTTGGATTTAACTCTGGAACATTTTAAGGATACGATTTTATGAGGTCTAGATAATCGGTAAGATTTAAAAAATTTTTCAATAAGCCAAAAGAAGAGTACTTGGCAAATTTTAAATTATATTGAAAAGAGTGACATGTAGCGTGTGCACAAGTTTTACATAGACACACAAACGGACGGACAGACTTACATAGCTTAATGGATTCAGATAGTGATTCTGAGACTATCAGTATACTTTAAGGTGGGTGTAGGTATACTTTATAGTAGTATAAATAGTAATATTATTTAAGTTACATAGGGAAAATAATAACATAATTATTATTTTGCACATATTATGGGGTTGCTTACATACAACATATTAAAGTATATAACATTTAAAAAAAACATGTAATAAAATGTTATTATTTACTAGTACTAACATATTTTTTCACTGATATAAACAAAACTTGTTATATATACATAAATAGCTTTTATTAATTTTATGTCATAGAATTTAGATTTAATTTTTCTTCATTCTGTTATGGATTTTGTTGTAAGCTTACAACAAAATCCAAAACAGAAATAAGTTATAGAAAAGAAATAATAATTATTTTTATGTTAGAAAAAAAAATACGCCCGTTGTGTAATGAACACTGAAATCTAAAAGAAACTGTTGGTCGTAACACTAGGCAACTCGTGCTTAAATGCTGCCTGACACCATCTTCCACATCAGCGGTTGGTTTGCTTAGTTTTTACTTTTCTAAATAGGAAAAAAAATCATGTTCATAGGGCCTAGCAGCAATCGAGGGTGGGTGGTTCGTTAGTATTTGGTATTGCTTTATTTCTATTTTTCGCCTTGGAAAGGTTGGCTTGGTTTGGCTGACTGTGTCGCTGCTTGAGTGATGACAAATTATATTTGTCAGATTTATGACCAATTATGAGAGTGTTATATTTCACAGAACAAACCATCATCACCTTTAAGTGTGGTTCAGATTTAAGGCCTGCATTTGTTATTGTTTCTGTGACAGCCTGTGAATGGATGTACGATATAAATCCCGAGTACAAAGGGAAAAAATGAGTGCGACATTAACATCAAAACAATAAGATGAATATGTAGTTTGGAGTATGTGATTTACTGAGGAGCGTTTGGCGTTTCACTTTACTCTCATTTCGCTTTTTCCCCTCATTTGGCAACATCAGCAATTTTTCTTTATTCTTTAAAGCAATGTATGAAAAAAAGTTAGAGTTCTATATTCGACCGTGTCGAATCTTAAATACCCTCTTCCAGCTACATTTATATTGGTAAAGTATTTGTGAATATAAGTTTTCTCATATTTTTTAATGGAAAGACCCCATATATCTGTTACAAATGCAAAATTTATTGAACACTAGTAAATGCTTATAGCTCAAAAAATTCTGAACTGATCTTATTCATTTGTATATTGTACACATGTGCGAACAAATACCTTCAAAATGATATACCTTTGGCCAATCGGATGTATACTGTAAGAGTAAAAGAGGTCACAAAAAATCGCCTTGCCTATTAATTTTATAGATTGCAATAGCACCATTAAATATGCTTTAGTTACATTTAATAAGTAATTTGCATGTGAATAAAAAGTTTGAGTCAATTCAAACATATTGTTATACACCCATATTGTTGTAGACACATATTATTTATGAATACGGGGGTATTTATAATTATAGTTATGATAATGCAAGAAGTTATATACGGTGTAAATGGTTTTGATAGACCGATCGACAAAAAATTTACAGTAACATTTCTGAAGATAAAAAAGGATTATTTGTGCAAAAATTTATTTGGTAATGAATAAAAAGTTTTTACGTAATTTTCGGAAGTGATCCTTGTATGGGAATAGCGGACAATTATGGATGATCGTAAATCAAATTTAAAGTATATTTTCTGTATACGAAAGTAATATTTTTGCCAAATTTTGCATGGATATCATTGCATGCCAATGAGTTGGATGCATGTGTTTTTCTGAAGAGAATCTTGTTTGGCAGCTATGACCAATTGTGAACTGATCGAAATATTACAGTGAATTTTCTGTGTATAACGGAAAAAAAACTTACAGTTACATTTACGTCTATAAATGAGATATTATTTCCAAATTTTCTATAAATAAATAGTTAGATAATGAGTTATTTACATTTAAGTGATTTGGGGAGAAGAATTTGTATGGGAGCTATGACCAATTCAGGACCGATCGGAAAAAATTAAAGGTTATATTTATGGCAAACTTTATGTAATTATCTAAATTATAGTTATGGGCGTTTAAGTGAGTTTTCGGGAGGTACCTTGTATGGGAGCTATGGCCAATTGCATGAATTCTATTGCCATAGAACTTTAATTTGTAAAAATTGTGAAGATATCGTCATTCTAACGGAAGTTATTAACAATAAACACATTTTCCGCGAATACGTACATTTTCATGAGAGGTATATGAAATTGTGAACCGATTTTCCGATTTTTAACAATGTTGATTAGGCGCCAAGAGCTGTATCTCTGACAAAAGACATCAATTTATCTGCAGTAGTTTTTGTAAAAAATACAAATAAATATGTGAAAAATCGCCAATTTTCGAGGTTCTCTTAATTTTTTACTCATAAATCTGGTTCTGTCATTGCTTCGTTCTAAAGTGAGAGTGTTTTACACAGACAGACGGACATATTTAGATCGACTCAGAATTTCATAAGGAACAAAAATATATATTCTTTGTTGGGTCTTAGATGAATATTTCTCAGTGTTACAAACAGAATGACAAACTTTTATATACCCTCTATTACCACTGATAGTGGTGGAGGGTATAAATAACAATGCTAGTGCAATTATGAAAGTATACTTTATTCATTCTTCATATAATATATAATTTATAATTAGTCAAAGCATTTAGGGAATTTTTAACGTAGACAAATAATTAAAATTCGTTTTCCTTATTGAGATTGAAATGTTCGTTTATGTATAACTAAATAAAATTAAAACATATCCATCAAAAAGAAATATTATCAAAACTCTACTTCAAAGTTCTTAATTAAAAATGTCTTAAATACTAATTCTCTCTACGTCTCTGTTTATTGTAAAATTTAAAACTTTAATAAAAGAAAAACAACATCATTGTTTTCATACCTTATTTATAACGTTAATATTGTGAAAATAGCTGAAATTGCTTTTATTACATGCGTAATAACACTTCAATTAATGTGCATTTATTTCTTTGCCACCAACAAGAGCAACAAACAAACACGTCCTTTGTAAAGTAAGTGTAACGTACTTTCACTAACAAAGAATGTTACGTTTTTTGAGTTATTGTAGGCATTAATAAATACGCACGCATAAACATACACATTAATATCTATATCTATATCTATATCTATATATATATAAAAATGAATGTGTGTTTGATTGTATGTTTAAAACTTACAAACGGATGAACCGACTTTTTTTTAGAAATTTTCACGGCGTATTCCTGTCTGGAATAGGTAATAGGCTACTTTTTATTTTATTGTCAATATGATTATTTGGATAAAAAGTGGGCTCGCTACCATTAGGGGGCGTGGCACCTCCTATATAAATTAATTACAAAAATTCGTTTATCTTGAAAACTATTACAGTTAAAATCTTAAAATTTTGCATGAATCATTTTGACATCTATGTAAACAATTTGGGTAAAAAATTGGCGGACTACACAGGAGGGACCGATACCTCCCATATTAATTAAATACAAAAATTTGTTTATCTGGGAAACTAATAAAATTTAATTCTTAAAATTTTGCACGAAAAACTTTAATATTCATCATAATATATAATGTCATAATATTTTGACATCCATGTAAACAATTTGGGTAAAAAATTGGCGGACTACACATGAGGGAGCGACACCTCCCATATTAATTAAATACAAAAATTCATTTATCTGGGAAACTAATAAAACTTAGTTCTTTAAAAAAATGCTAATTTAATTAATAAATAAATACATTTTTTTATTGTTATGCTTTTAATTTCGATTGGGGTAGCTATGAACGCCGGGTATTAGGTAGTGTGTATATTAGGGTGCTCCAAGCTTGTATAAAGGAAAAAAAGTCGACCGTAAGGGATTACATAAACTATCAGTTTCAAAAACAAAATTTTTCTATTAAAAATGTTCTCCTCAAGTTAACTCCATAGTCAAAAAGGTTTAAAGTAATTTTTTTTAACTAAATAACGATTTTTATACCCTCCACCACCATCAGTGGTGATAGAGGGTATATATAACTTTGTCATTCCGTGTGTAACACCAAGAAATACTCATCTGAGACCCAACAAAGTATATATATTCTGGGTCCTTATCAAATTCTGAGTCGATCTAGCTATGCCCGTCTGTCTGTGTAAAACACGCTCACGATAAAACGAAGCAATAGAATTTAACCAAATTCACCCAAAATGTTCTTTGTTTTCCTAAGTTGTTTGTTATTGAAAATTGGCAAAATCGGTTTACATCGGGAAAAGTTATGAATCAAAATTTGAAACAACCTCGGAAAAATAGGCATTTTTTACACATTCTGATGTAATTTTCTCGAAAACTATGAAAGATAATTCCATAAAAATTGGCATACATTCATTTCCCCACAAGAGCTTAATCTTTGCGTAAAATCGCCAGAATCGGTCCACAATTTCATATACCTCCCACACAAAAGTACAAATTTTTGTTAATAACTTCCGTCGTAATGTCGATATCTTCACAAAATTTTAGAAATTAAAATTTTATGACAATAGAATTTATTCAGAGGAAAATTTTTTTAGATGGGTCCATAATTGGTCATAGCTCCCATACAAGATCCCCTCCCGAAAATCACTTAAACGCGCATATCTCATTACTAAATTAAGATATCGATATAAAATTTGGTACAAGTATTGCTCTTATATACAAATATAATACAATTGAAGATTTTTTACGATCGGTCCATATTTGGTCATAGCTCCCATACAAGGTCCCCTCCCGAAAATCATTTAAACGCGCATATCTCATTACTAAATGAAGATATCGAGATAAAATTTGGTACAAGTATTGCTCTTATATATACAAATATAATATAATTGAAGATTTTTTTCGATCGGTCCATATTTGGTCATAGCTCCCATACAAGGTCCCCTCCCGAAAATCACTTAAACGCACATAACCCATTACTTAATTAAGATATCGATATAAAATTTAGTACAAGTATTGCACTTTTATACAGAAATATTAAAATTAAATCTTTTTTGGATCGGTCCATAATTGGTCATAGCTCCCATACAAGGTCCCCTCCCGAAAATCACTTAAACACGCATAACTCATTACTAAATTAAGATATCGATATAAAATTTGATACAAGTATTGCTCTTATATACAGAAATATTACATTGAAAGTTTTTTTTGGATCGGTCCATAATTGGTCATAGCTCCCATACAAGGTCCCCTCCCGAAAATCAGTTAAACGCGCATAACTCATTACTAAATTAAGATATAAACATAAAATTTGGTACAAGTATTGCTCTTATATACAGAAATATTACAATGAAAGATTTTTTTGATCGGTCTATATTTGGTCATAGCTCCCATACAAGGTCGCCTCCCGAAAATCACTTAAACGCACATAACTCATTACTAAATTAAGATATCGATATAAAATTTGGTACAAGTATTGCTCTTATATACAGAAATATTACAATGAAAGTTTTTTTCGATCGGTCCATATTTGGTCATAGCTCCCATACAAGGTCCCCTCCCGAAAATCACTTAAACGCACATAACTCTTTACTAAATTAAGATATCGATATAAAATTTGATACAAGTATTGCTCTTATATACAGAAATATTACATTGAAAGTTTTTCTTGGATCGGTCCATAATTGGTCATAGCTCCCATATAAGGCCCGCTTCTGAAATCACTTAAACGCGCATTACTCATTACCAAATTAAGATATCAATATAAAATTTGGTACAAATATTGATCTTATATACAGAATTATAACTATGGAAGTTTTTTTGGATCGCTCCATAATTGGCCATAGCTCCCATACAAGGTCTCCTCCCGAAAATCGCTTAAACGCGCTTTACTCATTACCAAGGATATCGATATAAAATTTGGTACAAGTATTGCTCTTATATACAGAAATATTACAATAAAAGTTTTTTTGGATCGGTCCATAATTGGCCATAGCTCCCATACAAGGTTCCCTTCCGAAAATCATAAAAAACGCACATAACTCATAACCAAATATTGATATCCATACATTTATCAAAAATATTGCTCTTATATACTATATTATTCACTATAAAATTGTTTTACGATCGGTCCATATTTGGTCATAGCTCTCATACTAGGTCCAGAAAATCACTTAGAATTACAATGTTTATTACCAAGTAATGATATAGATACAGAATTCTGAAATTTTGTCTTTATATACATAATTGGACATAGCTCCCATACAAAGTCCTTTTACGAAAATCTCTTAAACTCACATTACTTATTACCAAATTAAGCTTTTGATACATAATTTGGCAAAAATATTAGTTTTGTATACTTCTATTTCTCCTATATTAGGGGCAGGACCCTAAAAGCGCTTTAACCGTATTTAAAGAGCATTATCAATTTATGTTGAACAATATTTTGTGTAGAACATAATTATATATATATATATATATATATATATATATATATATATATATATATATATATATATATATATATTATATTATATATATATATATATATATATATATATATTATATATATATAATATATATATATATATATTTGTATTTTGAAAATCTCTAAATCTTTCACACACATACATACGAATTACATGCAAATTACTAAATTTATAATGTTCAATAAATCTTGGAATTGTAATAGATTTAACTTTTGGGATTTTTTCTATTAAAGACATGTCAATTAGAAAAGTAATAACAAAAAGTAGCTGGTGGAGGGTATTTAAGATTCGGCACAGCCGAATATAGCACTCTAACTTGTTTGTTTTATTTTTGTCTATCTACCTTTTCTGACGCTATTTGAAATATCGGACTATATACGATAAATTTCAGTCATTTTTGGTGATTACGACCGACAAATAAATAATATTTCGACATGGAATACTGAGAATTCACAAATTTTGCAAAATTTGACCTTTGAACTACACATTTTATGGGTTAAGAATATCCGATTTGAATAAAATTTGGAATATATATATTTTGGAATATATATCTATGTTTAAAATGTGCAACAGTAAAGAATTACTACGTATTCTCTAAAATTTTAGAAAAAAATTTCCTAAATCCGCAGAGTTCAAATCGCAGGTACAGCTAAACTGTAAGAATTATTGACCTATTTTTTTCACCGTTTTATTCACTTATCTGTTTTCGATAAAACTCCATTAATCCAAAAATTTTAAAATTTATGTGCTCTGGCCTGGGGAATTTGCAATAACTTTAAAAGTTTTTCCAGTGGGGGGACGGTCAAAATTCGCAAGTTCGTTTTTTGGAGCACTCTAATGTATATATTATCACATAAACACCAAAATCTACAACCATTTACTTATATACATACATATTTGTATACATGTATTTATTTCTTACAGTTACATACATACCTTTACAGATTTGTTTCTTTCTTTTATTTTGATGATTTATTTGTACTTTTTGCGATATTTTTGAGTATAAGTTTTTATGGCTTTTCTTGATAATCCTCTAAATTATGGCATCATCATAAAAGCACCGAAGAAAAACAAACCAAAATTAACTTCATTCTAACTTCTGCTTGTCTGCACCATCGTTATATATTTCTAAAATGTTTTTAAGCCAAATTCCGGTACATACATATGCATAGATATATAAAGAGACGTAAGTAACCTGAAGGCTTTTAGTGTATTACATTTCCGTTAGTAGTCGTATACAAAATATTTTATTATTTAAATGCTATTTTTATTTTCTTTCTTGTCTACATCATTTTGATTGTTCTTTATTTTATTTGTGGTTGCAAAGTTTACAAGTAATGCATCTACGGACATACACCTACATAATTTCATTCAACATAATGCTATTATTGTCGGTAAAGCTCTACAATAATTGAGAGTAGTCATATTTGTTGTACACAAGATGCAGTTGAAAACGTTATTTTACAATTTGAATTTTGGGAATTTTATACCCTACACCACTTTAGTGGGGAGGGTGTATTGGGTTTGTGCTGATGTTTGTAACATAGAAAATATATGTCCTATACCCACCTTAAAGTATACCAATCGGCTTAGATTGGTATACTCATATGGTCGGTCACGCCCGACTGTACTGGAACAAAACTGGAATCAAAAATTGGGAAAAGAGCGAAAAACTGCGGAAATCGGTTATTTTTCTGATTTTTGTATACTCTAACGCGAAATTATTTTCGATTACACATTATAAAGTGTAAGAAATTTTTATGAGCAAAGTTCCGTTGTGAAAGTTTGATCAAAACGGGAGAAATTATCAAAAATCAATGTGTTGTTTTCGTCCTTAAAACATAATTTTTATCTGTTCTAAAGCTAAATACTTTCGATTTAACTTTAAAAGTGTCAGAAATATGTATTCGCAAATTATGTGTAATTTACGTACTTTTTCGGAAATATGCAAATACCTGAGTATTTTTCTGTAATCAGTCAAAAGATATATTTTATAAAAATTAAATTAAACAGAGATATGTCTTTACTTAAAGTTTCAATTGGTTATATCTTTATTCCAAAAAATCAGAAAGGAACGAAATACGGAACACGGTAAAATTATTATTTATTTAATGAAGAAACACACGTAATTTTTATATATATTAGCCCTTATTCACAAAGTTTTTATTTTATAAACGGTTTATAAAATATATTTTGTATGGAATTTTTTTTATAAACCTTTACAAATAAAATTTTTTTGTGATTTCTTACAAATGTAATAAACTAAAAATTTATGGATAAAAGGAACGAATTTTGATGTGTAATCTTAAAATTTCATATCATTTTATTGAATTTGTGTGAATTTTAAATTTATAAATATCAATATTATTGACAAATTAAACTGCAAAGGAAATATTAGTATTTTTGCTAAATTTGTTGATGCATTACGTCTTTTTATGACAACGGCAGAACCGAAATTTGTTTTTAGATTTCTAAACTTTTTAATGCTTTTAAGAGTTAAATCATGCTTTAAAGGAGAAAAAGATTAAAAATCCGAAATTTTAAGTATTACTATTTTTATTGCTTTGTTGCTAATTTTTTGGTAAATTTAGTGAAATTTCTGAATTATATATTTTGAATGTAGATTTAAATGTCGACATATTACTTTCAGGGGTAAAAAGCTGAAGCAATATTAATTGATCTATAGATTTAATATTATAAATCATTTAAAATCCTGAGCAACGCCGGGTACAAAAATCTAGTCCTAATATATATTATACATTTCTTTGTAAGTTTGTTTATTTGTTTGTGCGTCAATCACGCCTTAACGGATGAACCAAATTTGGAACATAGAAATATATATGTCTAGAAGCATCAATAGGCTATATAACTTTCCGAAAACTGGACTAGAAGTGGTAAAAAAAATTGGTGAAAATAGGAAAAATTGGTACTTTTGTGCATAAAAATTTATTTTTGGCTATTTTAAAGCGAAAATATTTTCGATTTAGTATTCTAAATATGTCAAAAATATGCATTAGCAAAGTTGCGTTGCGAAAGTTGAAACAAAACTGGTATCAAAAATTGGGAAAAGGGCGAAAACTGTAAAATGTTCAGAAAATATCTAACAATTGTCTGGGGATTTGTAAGGTGGCAGTGT
Source organism: Lucilia cuprina (assembly GCF_022045245.1). Taxonomy (NCBI): domain Eukaryota; kingdom Metazoa; phylum Arthropoda; class Insecta; order Diptera; family Calliphoridae; genus Lucilia; species Lucilia cuprina. Next base: position 34,546,305 of record NC_060950.1, read on the forward strand.
TATTAGACACTTCTGAACATTTTACTGCCAACGTTGTAAGATAATAAATTAATAATAAATTTTTATTAGCAAATTTCCGTTGTGAAAATTTGGTCTAAACTGGTAAAAAAGGAAGAAATTATGAAAAACGGACAAAAATACTGTCTTAATACCCACCATCTAAAAAGATGGTGGTGGCCCATATAAGGCCCCCTTCAAAACATCCATTACTGGCCCAAAAATGCGAGTATAGCAATGAAATTCGTTATAAGTAAGAAACTTATTTTTTTAAGGATCGGTCCACAAATGACTCTACGCCCCTAGAAAATTTACTGAAGAAAATTTAGAAAATTACTAGTACAGCGCTGAAAATCGACATAAAAAAGTTTATAATTAATAACATAATTCTTCATTAAGAATTTAATGAGCAGGGATCTATAAAAGTTTCAAAAGGTTCCCTTCAGGAACGAGTTTTGATTATTAAAATAAGAGTTTTCCTTATTTAAAATATGAGTATTGCGCTGAAATTTTGCATAAACAGGTTATAACAAACGAAATCTATGTACAAAATTTTATGAGTATCGGTTCATAATTGACGCATCCCAGTAAAATATTTTCAAATTTTGGTAATGAGTATTGTAGGATATGTTGTTATTTCATACAGTACTTGGTAATGAGTTCTCGTTATCAATCAAATAAATTATTGTTTTTAATTTGTAGTCAATTGTCTATAGCGTATGTCTAATAAGGAATTAGTTAGTGTTGCTAACCGTAGTCGATTTTGGAAATTTTTTCAAAAAATTTTGATATTTTCATTTGTGTGAAAACCATTCCAGTTAGAATAATAAAACTTTTAATTAGGCATTGAGTAAGAGAATAGCATAGCAAAAACGAAAAATAACTATAAAACCAGTCTTAAATCCGGAAAAGTCGGGTAAGCAGATTTGTAACAAGTTATTTTTTGGTCATCGTCAAACAAAAATAAGTAGTTATTCACCCAAAAAGTAACTACTTACACTTTTCTGCAACTTACTGGTTATATAAAGATTTTGCTGGGATATAAAGGTCCTCTTTAGAAAATTACTCATACGCTTACGGTTTAAAAATGTAACTAAAATATATGGTTTTTAAAAATTATTAAAAATTATTTTAAAAATTATTAAAAATTATTATTTTGTTAGTTCAAAAGAGACTTAAACCATATTCCGAATATCACCCAGATGTTTATAGGGGAGCATTCCTTTTACGGCATACGGTTCGATGGTGGGTATATGAGATTCAGCATAGCCGAATATAACACTCTTACTTGTTGTCCTTAAAAAGTGAGTCTGTTCTAAAGCATGTGGATAATTTAAACTTAATTATGTGTAGTTTAGGTACTTTTTTGGAAATATGCAAATACTTGAGATGTATTTTGCTGGAATCAGTCAAAAGATATATTTAAAAAAAAAAAATAAATTAAAATGGATAAAAATGGAAGTTTCGTGTTTTTATAAGAAATTTTGAACAGAAATATATCTTTACTTAGAATTTTCAATTGGTTATATCATTATTCCAAAAAATGAAAAAGGGACGGAACGCGGTAAAATTTTTTTTTAAATGAAGAAGCAAAAGTAATTTCTACTTATATACCTAACATTTTTAAAACTAAAAATATACAGATAAAAGCAACAAATTTTATTGTATAATCTTAAAATGATATGAAGTTTTTGAATTCGTGTGAATTTCAAATTTTTTAAATATCAATATTTTTGATTGATCTATAGATTTAATATTATAAATCATTTTAAATCCCGGGCAACAAAAGGCTAGTATTTAATATAATTTTTCATGCTACTAGATTTTGATAATTGATTTATCTCATAGCTTAAATTTTTATAGAAATTTAAAAAGAAATAATATATTTTTTTTAAAGTAAAAGGTATATAGGTTATATATAAGTTTGCCATTCATACCAATATTTCTCATAGCACCCACATAAAGTATATATATTTTGTACATTCAAATATAATATGAACAGAAATCATAATATCAACGTAGATCTCAGTCGATCCATAATTAGTCAACAACGCACATTTTTCATTGATAAATAAAGCGATTGTCATAAAATTCGAGTTGAATATGTTTTGTGTATGTACACATTCTACAAAATTTTTTACATAATGGTTAATTATTGGTCATTGCTCCCATATAAGGCCTATTTCCGACAATCACTTAAAAGTACATATTGTCATAATTCCCATAAAAAGCCCCTTTCGAAAATCACCTAAAAGCACATAGTGCATAGGCAAATGAAGCTAACTTGCAGAAAGAGGGTATTTGAGATTTGGAATAGTCAAATATAGCATTCCAACTTGTTTTTTTTTATAAAGATGGAGTATATTGATTTTGTTATTTCATTTATAACACATCGAAAAATTGATTGCAGACACCAGAAGTTTACGTATTTTGGTCCTCATCAAAATCTAACTTAATCTAAAAATATCCGTCAGAAATGTCCTACCGACAATGTGTCGAGCCTACACCCAATTTATGGAAATACTCATAAGTTGCTTAACTACAAGACTTAAGTGCTGAAATTCTAAATTAACAACTTCTTTACAAAACAAAATTTATCTACACAAGTTTATGATAATCGGTTTATAATTGACTCTAATATAAATTCCACTTCTGATAATGACTTTAAAGTTCTTAACTCAATCAAAAATACGTATAAGTTACGAAAGTTTTTAGGAACTGAAATATTTTACCTCAATGTTATGTGACCGGTCTATAAATAATCCAATTTAAATATCCTCCAAAAAATTACTTTAAACATCCAATATCGCAATGAAATTCGAAACAAATAATTATTCTATAAATCGGTGTGGATTGGTTCATAAAGAACAGTTTTTGTTTATAAAAATTGAACAAACACTATTTGGTACTTATTTAAAAGAAAGCATTCCTTTTCGACAATAATATGATATTAGGCATATAAAATTCGACATGGCCGAATATAAATAACACTCTTACATGTTATGTTTTGCTGTTGCTTGTTGTCATTGCCACTCTGGTTTTAGTACACAAGATCTTATGTTAAAGTACTCCTGATATACTATTTTCATTTACATATACTGGTATGAAAAAATTATAAAATTATTCGTGTTTTATTTCTTTGTCTATTTATTTAAGTGTTTCTTCATTTCCTGGCCTTGTTGTCTGATGAAAAGTTATTGCAAAATTGCATGTTCACTCAGACATGTAGTTTTTGTTTGTATTTCACTTTTTTTGGTTAGGAAATATGGTTTGTTTTATCTATATATACTTTTATGTTAAGAAATATTTCATATTTTAGGTGTTCCATAATTATATGTATATTTCTGTAATGTCTTTATTTTACTATGTACGGAGAAAAACTAAAATTTTATCAACAGATTTTTATACCCTCCACCACCATCACTGGTGATTCAATTTGTAACACTGAGATATATTCATCTACGACCCAACAAAGGGTATATGTTCTAGATCATTATAAAATTCTGAATCGATTCCGTCTGTTTGTATGAAACACTCCGTCCGTCTGTTTGTATGAAACACTCAAAATATTCTTTGTTATCCTAAGCAGTTTCGGTATTCAAAATCAGCAAGATCGGTTCAGAGTTATGAGTAAAAATTTAAAACAACCTCGAAAAAATGTTGATTTTTCTCATATTTATTTGTATTTTTTACAGGGCTACAATTTTTGGTGTTAGGATCAACACTCTTAAAAATCGGAAATTCCCGGAAATTGTTAAGAACTTTCGTTAGAATGTCGCTCATAACTCATGGGTAGTAATTTCACGCAATTTAATATCTTGTTGATGTCAGAGGTCTAAGGACAGGGTAGGACCTTTACAAACTTGCCAAGAATAAGCGTAATTTTTTTTTAAAATGTGTCATTTTTGAATGTGGCGTTCATAGCTATTTACGAATACAGTTGTAATACCGCGTAAATTTAATCCCATTATGATTAACACTTCCAGGTCAAAAGCGCATTAAAAAATTTGTAAAACCAAACTTTCTACGATAATTTTTTCCAAAATTAAATTTTCGTTTTCTTTGTATTCTTAACATATGATGTGATGTAAAAATTTTGCAAAGTGCAGTAAATTATATTGATGGATTAAATAGATATTGCGAAAGAAATTTTTTTCTTTTAATGCGGTACTGGCAGCGTTTATCTCAAAAAATATTTTGCCTTCAGACAACAATAGCGCTATATGATTTTTTGTATTATGTGAGCAATAAAATATTTTAAGGATATATAATATTAATACCTAAATATAGATTTTATAACCTCAAAAATAAATTTACATACATGCAAAATTTTTAGCAATTTAAACACATACATGAATTCATATATAATAATGATATAAATTAATGTTTTTAAATACGGCAAAAAAAATGTTTGCAAATATAGCACAAATATTAATATTGTACTTTGATTCGAGATAAAAATATACGAGAAAGCTATATCAAATGCCTATAGTTTCCAAACCGGCTGAGATATAACCCTAGTTAATTTTGCGACACAATTTTTCAATTTTGTATTTGCGCTGATAGTTCTTATAAATGTTTACCAATTGGTAGTTACTTTATTTGAAAATACTTTGACCCAAATTTTTAACGATTTTATCCAATTCTTGAAAATTTTGATTTTGCTCTTATACAAAGTATTACATTTATATACCCGCAAAAATAATACATTTATATATGCAAATGTAGCTGTATTTTTTCCCGTTCGGCTGACAATTTACCATATCTCCCATACCGAAAATCGATTAAACTCACATAACTAATTACCTAATTAAGTTAAAAATGTAATCTAATTAAGTTAAAAATATAACTAACTAAAATAACAACTATGTACAGAAAAGTAAATGTAAAATTTCGATTAGTGCATAATTGATCATTACAACGTTCTCTTCAGAAAAACAACTTAATACATATACATAACTCATTGTCAAATAATGATATCCATACACATTTTGCCACAAATATCATCTTATATACAGAAAAAACATCCATAATTATTCGTTCGTAATTGTTCTCAACTCCAATACAAGTATCACTTCCGGAAATTACGTTAACACTTTTTACTCACTACCAAAGTAGTCCGACTCTCACATATAGGAAATTACTTTCTCACATCTACGAGTTCCGTGTGAATTTAACACTCTTGTGAGAAGTTTAAACTTTTCAAAACAATCAAAAGTTTACCTTACTTTTTTGACCACTTTTAAGGATCGTACGCGAAATTTCAGCTATCCATTAAAAATCTGTATTTTTTTAAATAAATCCATCGCATTTCCCACATTAAATAATTTTTAATTTTCTTAAACTGGAAAAAATAATTTTTTCTATTTCTTGACATTTCATTTTTGTTGTTGTTGAATTTTAATTTACAAATAGAGTTTAAATTTTTGGTATTGAAAATTCAAACAAATTTAAAAACATAGAAAAGGTATACATAGAACTGAAACTGAGTATGACATAACCTAAGTCTGCTGTCAAAAACCTAAGTCGTGAGAATGTATTAGTTGAAAAATATTTAACCCAACAAACACAAACTCTTTCGTTTAAAAAGTTTTTATATTTTTGTTTGATATTATATTTCGATATTTTATGAAATAATGTTTTGAATTAGCCATTTTTATTCAATATCAGTTGACCAATGTAAGAAAGATCTTCATTAAAAATTATTCTTAATTTTAAATAAACTCTTTGTGTTTGCTGGGTTGAGTCAATATTGACACTTGAAAATTATATTAAAAAAATAAAAACGATTGAAAAATTTGTTTTTTTTTCTGAAAATGTTTTCAATAATTTTATGGGAAAACTTAACTTTTAGCAGTGTTTATTGCAGCAGCAGGGGCTATTTTTCCAAAGGAATTGTGCTAATGCTAAAATTAACGCTTGATATGAACGATTATTGTTAATTTCAAAGCAGACCAAATGCAGTCTAAATACACCCTACACCACACCAATAACAACGGTATTTTGTTTATGTCTTAAAGTTTGTAACACCTGCGTCGATGTAATGATGTAATCCGCCCATAAATTAGCCTATTGAACTTTTTTGTAAGCGGTACATGCTAACAAGAATAGGGTATTTATAAAATTCGACTCAACAAATTTTATATATACGAAATTTTGACTATATATTGTTATAATGAGTAGTACATTCATTAATTAAGCAAACATCAATCTCTTGAATATAACTTCTACATTAAAAAATACTAAATAACTTATTGCTACTTACTCGCAAAGTGGTAGGGTATGATGTATTCGGATACATTTTGTACTTTCATATTTTTGTTATTTTATGTAAACAAAAATAAAAATACTCATACAATTGTATTAAATTCACACAGAACCTGTACATGTGAGAGAGTAATATTTCTTACTCTCAGTAACACTTCTATTTATTTTTCTATGTTTAAAAATTTAATTTTTTTATAAAAAGCACCAACACATATACATTTTTGTTACCAACACATATTTAGAGTTAGGAACTTTTTCACTAACACATGCTTAGAGTTAGGTACTGCTGTCAAAGAGTCGGACTACTTGTTATACTTTTCTCACTACCAAATAACGTTTTGCACAACTATTAATCTTTTATCTTCAGAAGTATTACTGTCGATTTCTTATTCCGATCGGTCCATAATTTGTCATAGCTCCCAACCCTTAAAAGTACATTAGTCACTTTACTTATTACCAACCAGATAGATACAGATAAATACAAAATTTTACTCAAATATTGTTTTTATAGATAGAAATGTTACTGTAAGGATTTTTTAAGATCGGTCCATAAATGGTCATAGCTCCCATACAAGCGCTCGAAAGCCATTTTCAACGTATTTTACTAGTTACATTATATTAACTAATATTATAAACAATTAGTGTACAACAACGTATACGAATTTCCCTCATTTTTCAATCACACACATACACGCAAATTATTAAATATCGCTGAAGCATATTTCAGGACCCTATTAAAATATAAAAGAAAATGGTATTTGTAATGTTCAATAAATTTTGAATTTGTAACAGATATAAACTACTCAAATTTTGGGGGTTTTCTATTAAAATATATGAGAAAAATAATTTTCACAAATATTTCACCAAATTAATAATTATTAATATATAAGTAACTGTTGGTAAAATTCCGCACGGTCGAATATAACACTCTAATTTGTTTTATTTTGTTACTTTAGTTTATTTCAGAAATTATATATGTTTCTGAATAATAAAATTATTTATAACTTGCAGTTTTTTCTCTGATATGGTACATGTACAGTTTTCACTCTTAGTAAGCTGCAGACAGTCTTTTTGAGATTAATTGTTTATGGAGCAAAATTTTGTCTGACAAAAATTCTTTCCAATCATTTGCCTTTTAGATTTTTTAACCAAATTAGAAAATAACGATATAATCTTATATATACAGATAAACAAACATATATGTATATGTACATTAGACCGACTCACTATTTATGAAATCAGAAACGTGTTTTTGTTACCCCTCTCAAAATTTATCCTGCTTTGTTTAATGCTGACTCCCAAAGGTCTAGCGATGACCTTTCGTGAAGTGGACTAAATTAAAAAAGGTTTTTTGGATTCTTTTTAATTTTTGTTTTGTTTTGAAAATATCCAACATGGGGTATCGTTCGAATGGGGTTTTAAAGCCGCATCCAATTATGTATTTATCATAAATAACCGTCAGCTCATAATTGTCATATTCCAAAATATTTAAAATTTGTTAGGTTTTTCATTAATAAAATTAAAATGTATGCACAATTTTGCAAATTTTGTGCACCACTAGACATGGCTTCAAAAAGCGACTTTTTTGTAAGCGGTTCAGCTCACAAACGGCAATCAATAAACTAGAAACATTTTTGTAACCTTTATAAAACATAACAAATATTATTTGAAATAGGTTAAAATATTGAATTAAGCATGAAAAATTGTGCCCCCATACGATATTTTTTTGAAAACTGTCCAGTTCACTTAAAAATATTTTTGGTAACATTATATAAAATAAAAGCGAATATTTCGAGGGGTTTAACACAAGTACCATTTTTGGTAAGAGAATATGTTGGGTAACATTATAAAACATAACTAATATTTTGAGAGGGGTAACTCAAACACCATTTTTTGTGAGTCGGTCTAATGTACATACGTACTACAAGTTTATGTGTATCTCTAACTTAACAACAAAAGATGTGCTTTGAATTGTATTTGGGCATGTGCTGTTCTTCCATCCTTTTAGTGTTTGCATTCGAATGGGAAGTAAATCTGTGTTAAATCACTTGTGTGTGCAACTTCAGTTGTTAAAAGTGCTATTGTTTAAGCACAAACATAAAAAGGAAAATACATATATATATTTGTACGTGTATATATCTAAAGAATTCCATGTAGTATTTTATATAAGTAATAGTGGCAAACGGATGTAGACAAACGGCAAATGCGCCTTCAAAATAAGATTTATTGCATTTTAAATTCAGCGGCAGCCATGTCTTTCAAATACGTTTAGTGCTAGGGGTTGTTCAATGCATTTTAAACTAAAAGTACCACTAGTTTATCTTAATTTTTATTTTATGTTTGTTTTTTCCTTCAATTTGTTTTTCTTCTTTACAAAAGTAAGTATTGGTTGAAATTTCATTTATTTTCTAAACTGAAATTTTCAAGTTTTTAATGATAAATGTTTTTTGTGTGAATGTCACCGAAATGAAATATGTAGAACAGAGACAAAAATAATTTTTCCTTGAACTTTCAAATTTAAAAGCGAAATTGAAAAACAAAAACTCAATTTTTGTATTATGGAATATTTTTGATAACACAGACCAACCATGGAAAACTAAAGCTTTTATAATAACTTTCATTAATTATAATATTACTTTGCCCATTGGTTTCTAAAATTATAATAAGAATTTTTTTCAGTTTATGAATTTATATCTGTCGAGATATTTACATGTTACTTAAAGTATGATTTATTTTTCGTAACCTCTCACCTGGCCCAGCATTCTGGGTTATAAAAATACTGTAATTTATTTTTAAATGACCAAAAATCCTTTACAAAAATTTTAAAATTATTTTCCTTTAATTAGCTCAAAATTGCGGAGTTTCTAAGACCCATTTCAAAATAATCAAGGATATTTTATTTCTCACAAATTGTATTGAGGTCTGGATATGCAATCGATAGTTTCGTGTTCACTACATTAATACGTATCGATTGGAAGGTATTTCTTCATGAAATTTTTAAAAAGGCTATTCCTCGGGACACTCTACCTTGCATATCATACATGGGCACACTGCATTACATTATTTCAGTAATAAGTAAATTTTCACTGATTACTGAAAAAAATTCAGTATTCCGTATATCTTTACTGGTAAGTGAAAAAATTAGTAAATTTTTACTGATTACTGAAAAAATACAGTATTTAGTAAAATTTTACTGAATACTTTATATTTTAAATTTTTTCAGTAAACAGTAAAAAATACTGGTAATGTAAATCTTACTGAATACTGCAATTTTTTCAGTAATCAGTAAAATTTTCAACCAAAATGCATTGTTAGTAAAAAAAAAATATTATATTTAACTAAAATTTTCATTCAACTATTATTATATTGATCTCTTTTACTACATTTCTATTAATAATCTAATATTATAAAATATAGTTAATGCTTCGGACAACTTTCAATTGGCCGATAAAATTATATAATATGTGACCTCTTATAAATAGAATTTTCTGTAAATAAGTTTAGTAAAATATTATTTTTATTGCATTTTTACTGGTACTGCAAAGTGCCCATCCATGATACCTATATATAATATACCTACATTCAGGTTTCTTGTTAGACTCTAAGACGATCTAACTAACTATCTAACTAAGGGAGGATCTAAAGTGTTGACATATTCTATAATAGTATAATTTTATACAGTTTATTTGGTGCTGAAAATAGGGTTTTCAGGTTTTCTCTGCAGAAAATGATTTTAGTTGTAGCAACATACTTCAAAATGTCAGTACAGAAATGAATTACAAAATTGCTATACAAACCAAAACAAGTAAGAAATTATAGTCAGGGAGGCCTACCATATTATACCCTACACCTGTATACAAATAAAATTTGATTAAGTTTTTATAATAAAACATTTAATTTGAATTGTACCTTGCCTCAGATATACTTAAGTCATTTATTGTTGAATAAAGGGGGCTTTTTATAGGGCCTAGGGTCGAATAAGGCCCTATAATTATAGAGTTAATGAGGGTTATCAAGGCAAGTATAGAACTTAGTTTTGCAGTTTTTTGTCGTATATATTAAACATAATTGTGAGCTTAAAAGCTCTATTCGGCGGGTCCAGTTGTATGGAGGCTAGTTGAAATAATGCACCGATGTTAACAATTTTCAATATACTTCGTCCACGGGACAAAAGAAGATAATTAACCAAATGATCTTCAAAATTTTGACCTGTAGTTTGATTAAAAGATGGATAGACGGACGGACATAGCTAAATCGACTCAGATTCTGAGCCGATTGGTATACTTTAAGGTGGGTATGGAACCAATATTTTTGTGCGTTACAAACGTCAGCACAAACCCAATATACCCTCCCTACTAAAGTGGTGTAGGGTACAAAAACTAATGAGGACCGTAAGGGACCTCACATAACTTTTAGAGAAATTATTTTATAGTTTAATATAGTTTCTTCGAAATTTAATTCTCTTTGAAATAGGTTAAATACAATCTTAATATGTACTGTTTTGTATATTGACTATTGGCAAGGCATAGCCAATATGAGCACTATAAAAAAATTATAAAACTACACAATATATTAAAAGAATTCATAGAATATAAAGAAACTGATTCAAATAATATTTATAAAATAGTTTATATTTTTTGTACATTAACAACCAATATTTTATCAATAATAAGTATCGAAGAAAGTTAATAGTTTGAATGCAAAAGAAAAACATAACTACGTATAAGGATATTTATGAGCTTACAAAAGCATTTTATAGATTTAAAGATGAGTAGCTTGTTTTCATTTGTATTTTTATGCCATAGACCACTATAGTGAGGAGGGTATTATGCGTTTGTGCTGATGTTAGTAATACCCAAAAATTTAACAAATTCGACTCAGAAAATGATTCCGGAATTAAGGTAAAAAAATCAAATAAACAATTTTGAACATAGTCACTGGTGTAGGGTATCATATATGTCCGACTAAACATTCACAATTGTTTTTTCTTTTTGTAAATCTTGTTACAAAATCTGCTATTCATTCGTTTGATAAAAAGAAAATCTATAATATTTTTCTTAACTCATATACATATTTGTGTTACAACTCTAACGATTTTCTTTTGCAAACTATTCTTTCATTGCTTGTAGAAGGGAACATGATTAGGCTAAAAATTAAAGCTTTAATGGTGGGAAAGTATTAAAAAAATAAATATTTATCCTATTGTTATTATTGTCATTTATAAGACAACAATTTGTGTTAAGTCATTACAGTGTACTTTTTATAATAAATTATAGTTGCAATAAATGCTTGAAAAAAGCATAATTATCGTTTTCTATTGTTTTGTATTCATTCCTGCAGAAGCCAATGATGAACATAAATTGATTGAGATAAATATGTGTCATTAATAAAATTATATTTTTTTATGTCGATACATATTTATTTTTTATAGTGTGATGGCTATTTTAAAAATTGAGTTTTCATGTTTATCTTAAGGATAATTTTTGATGTAAAGACGTTTTTCTCACATCTTTTATGTAATATGTTCGTCTGAATGTACCCTTAAACTTTTACGTAAGATTCTAGTTTCAAGCAAATTCTTATTAGTTATCTTACATAAAAGATAACTGAATAAGACTTTTGAGCTCATAATTATTTCATATATATCAGTTTTTCTGCAAAATGCTGCTCAACGAAGTTTTTTATGAAAGTAAAGATATATATTTTTTTTGAATTTTGGCCTGGTTGGAAATAGAACACGCAGAGAAAAAATTTGGTTGTGGTAACCATGTTCTAAGATCAACATATTATGGTTAAAATTATGATTGTAGTCTATTATGGTTATTGTAAAATATCATATTATGATTATATACAGTTAAACTATTTTATCATAATATATTTTTTACCATAATATTGTTTGTTATACATGATCGGTAAAATTACAGTTTCTATAAAAGTAAAAATTAAAAACCTACAATACACGACACGATTTACAAATTTAAATTTGATTCGCAATACTTATACAGATAATGTTATAAACCAAATGAGAATTATTTCAACTTAGTTTTTTATCGCGTAAAACAACACATACAATCAAAAATTATATATGTGAGGTGTGTGAATAAAGTTGTTTTGTTGTGGTTTTACCATCAGACATAGATCAACATAACATATAATGGTTTTTTATAACAACTTATAATGGTTATTTGTAAGTTTAAATGATGGTTAGTTACATAATATGTTTTCATTGTTACCATTATTTAGTTATTAAAACAATAAATACTTTTCAGTGAATCATACTTAAATGTATAATTGCCATGAACATGAAAATGATTACAGTAACAACAATATTGTTTAAATAGAATTAAAATAACAATTATACTTTTTTGATAACAATATATTGTTACAGTGAACATAGTTTAGTTATAGTAACCAAGTCGAACTATGCTTTTTCTCTTCGTGTAGGCGTTACACTTCCCACACATAAATAAAACTTTATATTAGTATAATATATGAGAAAATATAACAGCCAGGAATCCTTCAAAATTTTCGAAGTCACAATAGTAGCATCGTAAATATTAAGTAAAACGTGAGCCGACTAACAATCCTGTTTTAAAAAGAGCTAGAATACTTTACATTTATGTAAACATTAGATGTACCCCTATTGCGAACTATTAATTGGGGCTATTGTACCTTCCATATGAATTAAAATTAAATTAATAGAGTTGGAATCTTCAAAAATCGTAAATTGGGGTTTATATATAATATTATATTGTTAGGGTATCAATTTACACAATTTAGGTATAGCTAGTTTTTTTTTATAAATTAAATGACCAAAACATCTGTTTATAATTAATATTATTCGTAGCATGAAACGCAGTTAAATTAAATTTAAATAACAGTTCTTATTTATTTAATTATAAGTTTCAATTAATTAAATTTACACTACATATGGTAAATATAGTAATCAGTTGGAAACTCGCAAATACTTAATTAATTCATCATACAAAAAGATGTCACTTTGAGTTGAGTAATGATTACAAGTATCCGCTTTGAACAAGTATTTTTTAAGGAAAATGCACTTGATATACTTAATGGCTGTCCAAAACAATCATTGACATTTAAATTCAAAATATTTAACTAGAGCAGAGAAGGGAAACTCTTTAAAATAAACTACATACTGATTTCGAATTATACACTTTAAATATGGCTTTCGATCTGGATTTAGTAAAAATTGCACATCACAGTTAAAAGTAAAAAACAATTATTTTATCATTTTGATTGATACTTAAATTCTTATTTTCGTACAACTCTTCATATAAGTGTATTTATCTCTGATGTGTGATTAATACAATATCCTTTTACAAAAATGTTAATGACTCTTTGGAATATGTTTGATTATCTGTCTGTATATGATACTCTTACACATTCAAACATTTGGTTTTTAATGTGATACACAATCCCATATTGATGAATTCCAATTTTTATGTATGCTAGATAAAAAATAAAGTGAAGACAGGAAAAAAATAATATAAATTGCAAACACAGGTGCAATAAACAGTATTTTTAATGACATTTATTTAATGATTAATTTGAACACAAATGTGTTTTTTTCCATTAAATTGAAATTAAAGATTTTACAGCTTAAGATTTTATGTAAGTTATTGTTTTAATAAAGATTAAATGTAAAGTAAAATAAACTTTTATTTTAATTTTTAATTAAGGTAAATATTAGTTGTGGATTGTGATTTAAAAAAATTGGCAATAAGACGCTAAAATTATTCCTTTTTTGAGGAGCTTCAGAAATAATGGGCTAAATCCGGCATTAAACAAGTGAGACTGTTATATTCTGCTGTGCCGAATCTCATATACCCACCATCAAACATCAGGGTAATATACTCATCAAATTAACATAATAGAAACTTGCATGAGAGATAGGGTTAATAATTGACAGATTTTTTTTTAATAAATTTTTAGACCAATTTTGGTTCATACAAAATATATTTACATCAAATATCACTTCCATTGTTTCATAGATATAATGTCATAACTGTTCACGTATTTTTAAGTAAGAAATTATCGTTAAATTAATTTTCTTATGGACCGATCCTCAATACATTTGGTAGGAAGGTTTTAACAAAAAACAATCCTTACTTATAAAGAATATCCGTGAAAAAATTCAATCCTCTACCTCGTTTCGTTTGGATTCTATAGTGCTTTTAACATGACTAGATAGTTCTAAAATTTAATAAACACCCAGAATATACATACTTTTATGGGTCTGTGACCAAATTTCGATGTGTTACAAACGGAATGACAAAATCAATATGCCCCCCATCTTTTTTGACGGTGGGTATGAAAAGGCCAGAAAAGGCTAAATTTTTACAACTTAAAATTCTGTATTAAGTCTAGTGAAAAGTAATAGTCGAACATTCCCTACTATAAACCAATAATTTTCGAAAGGCCTAGAATATCAGTTAAAATTTGTAAGCAGAAAAATTTCATAACAATCACTCTTATTATAATTAAAAGTTCCTTCTAATAAATAACCCTTTAGTTACAAAATCTTTTTAAGTTTTTAAACTGGAAGCTATGACTAATTATGAACCGAAAATTTCATAGTAAAATTTCTGTGCATATGAGCAATACTTATATATGGATATCTTAATTAAGTAATAAGTTATGCGCGTTTAAGGAATTTTCGGAAGGGGACCTTGTATGGGAGCTATGACCATTATGGACCGCTAGGAAAAAAATTCACATTAATTTTTCTAGGCATTTGAGAAATACTTATGCCAAATTGTATATGGTTATTTTAATTTAGTAATGAATTATATGCGTTTAAGTGATTTTCGGGAGGAGTCCCAGATTGGGAGCTATGTCCTATTATGGGTCAATTCAGACATTTTTTCCTCTGAATAAATTCTATTTACGCAGAATTTTAATTTTGTCAAGATATTAATATTGTGACCGAAATTATTACCAAAAAAAAAACAAATCCCAGGAATGCATCTTTGTATTGGAGGTATATGAAATCGCGGACCGATTCTGCAGGAATCAAGTTCTTATGTAGAAACTAGTGTGTGGTGATTTTGATGGAATTATCTTGCATAGTTTTCGAGAAATTTACATCAGAATGCGTAAAAAATTATTTTTTTCCGTTTAAATTTTTTTGTTTTAAATTTTTAATCGTAACTTTTCCCGGTTGGAACTGATTTTGCTCATTTTCAATACCAAACTGCTTAGGATAATAGTTAATATTTTGAAAAAAAGACAAAATTTAGCCTTAATAAGGCTAACTTGGCAATATGGTTTTTAAACATTTGCAATAAAAATACATCCTAAAAGTATACAATATTTTTAATTTTTTTAGTGGTCAGCTTAGCATGGAAGCGTATGAGCATTATACATGCTGTATTTATACTAATATTAAGTATTCGTCTCATAAATCTGTGATGTTATTTATAAAAGATTTTGAAATTGCATATTAAATCATATAATTTCTTTGACTCAAAATCAAGCACTTTTAACCTATTCATACACACAATTACATATACGTAAACCAACTTAATTTTGACTTGGACTAGAAGCACAAAACTTGCAAATTCCTAGTTACTTTCTTGTGATGGATCAATTGGGATTCTAATTTGTATAATTATTTAAATAATTGTAATTTTAGGTTATTTAGGTTTTAACAATGGAATGAGGTGTAAAAAATTTACAACTGCGTGTAAGATACACAATGGGCCGTTGGTGAGTAGTCGCAAAGTGGGTTAAAAATACCACCCTGTGGGTTAAAAATACCACCCTGAAATGAGATCGAAACAGCAAATGTTTATGTAAAGCACATCGACATCTTGGCCCTGATATGACAGATAAAATACTGGGTGAACGAAATTCAAATCTTACAAGGAATTCATGGATTAGGCGTTAATGGGTTAAGTATTACACTACTTACATATATCTAAAAATAAAATTAGCAACTAAATATTGATAAATGCTTAATAATACCAAAAATTAAAACATTGTTTGCTCCTAAAACTCTATTTTAATTTGCTACACAATAGTTGTACGATATGCATTTTCATTTTTTGAAAATAATTTTTAAGAATAGGCAAACAAAAAATGTTGCCACAAATGCACATTTATTTTTTATTATTCTAAAAATAAAAATATACAAAAAATTCTAACTTTGTTATGCTTATAAAAATAGCACAAAAAATCTATATATAAAGCAGAAAAAGAAAGCTATGAAAACACAAGAAGATAGAAAACATCTTTTGGTAGATTGTTTACAAGGATTATCTCTGTGATGCATCTGCAACTTTAGCATCCAAAATATTTAGTGATTTGTACTTGTGCTTCGTTTCCTTTTTATACCTACCATCGAAAGAGATGAGAGGTATATTGATTTTGTTATTCCGTTTGTAACACATTGAAATATTGATCATAGAGCCACAAAAACATATCTATTCTGGGTCCTTATTAAATTCTAAGACGATCTTGACATGTCTGTGTGTCTGTCTATCAGTCTGTCACTCCGAACGGAAAGAGCTAAAAGGTTGAAATTTCCCACAAATATTTTTATGTAAGGTTAGTTTGGTATTGAAAATGAGCAATATCGGTTTACATTTTCGTATAGCCCCCATACAAGTGGCCTCCCGAAAAACATCTTTAACAGCCACAGCTGTTTAAAAAGTTGCTATACTCGCATTGAAATTTGACAGAAATAAGTTTAATATGAGCCAAATTCTCTCTGCCAAATTTTATGAGCATCGATCCATAATTGAGCCTTCCCATAATATATGGTCCCTTAGAAAAATGACTTAAACGCCCGTTGCTGGCTTAAAAATACGAGTTTAGCGCTAAAATCTACTATATACCGAATTGTAGAAGGATCAGTCTATAATTAACCCAATCATTCTACTTACTCCATACGGTTTGAGGGTGGGTATATACGATTCGGCATAATCGAATATAACACTCGTACTTGTTTCTATCGTCCTTCGTTTGGGAAAAAAAGTATTGTTTGTTCGTCAGTGTGTATCATTTTTTTCTCCTTATTTTTCTTGGCTTTAAATGAAATTGCAAAACAGTTTTTGTTATAATGCCGCTTCACTTTTAGTAAGCCACTTTATTAAATAATAAAAATAAGAAAACAATATACATTTTTTCTACTTTATGTATTGTGAGTGAATGTAACATGAAGTGAATGAAGTTGAGTAGGACAAAATCACAAAGCAGAATATAAAGCAGAATTTGTCTGTTTACCATTTGCTATATTAACTCTACTTTCTATACTTCTACATGTTTTTTTAATTTATTTTATACTTTTAGCACAGCACTTGATTAAGTTTTTTTGGAATCCTTTTTATTCCTATAATTTTCCCCACCAAAAATATCGTATTCTTTGTGATGTTGTTTTGTGTGTGTCCTTTTAAGTTGATATTAATGCAATATTTTTTTCCATTTTTTGAAAGAAAATCTAATTGCATTAAAATGTTTAAGAACTATTCAAATGAGTTTTAATAATATTTAATCAATTAAAGCAATTCGAAATTTTAAGGCTTCTTCTATTTGCTTTTTACTTACGTTGAATGGAATAAATTATTTATATTATGTTAAGATAATTAAAAATTTAGTCAAATAAATAGTTTTTTTTTAATTCAAATTAATTTTATACGGATTTTTATTGAATATTTTTTTTCTCCACTTTATATCTTAAACAGATAAGATAGATAATGCTTACAATCTGTATTGTTCATGTTTATGTTATTTTCTTTGAACTTTAAAATGAATATGTGTGAGATTTAACATATTTGTATGCCTTACATTATACTAGAAATGTTTCGAAAAAAGACTTATTTTTGAGACAAAACGTAGATTGCTTTGAAGCTTTAAATTTATTTATTAACGGCATCAATGATTTCACTTGGTTAAAATTAGGGTCGATTGTTGATTGTAAATCCAGTGCATTTTCATATATAGTAGCAGGTTTTTTAACCATTATGTGATTTATATCGATATATAATATCGACTTAAAACTTGGGGTGTACTTTTGGGTAATGTTTTCTATAAAATGTCCATAAACGATCGATTTATTGCCTATTTTCTACTTTAAGTTGTAATTTTCCTCGTGTATAGACAAGGCGGTTAAGGTGGAAGAACAACACGTATTTTACGCGGTAACCCGTTATAGTCTTCTGTCAAAACAAGTTTAAATAGTGTATTTTCATTTAACAAATTACACACTGTAGTTTGCAACGCGTATGCCACGAAAAGTTCAGCAACCAGAGTTGTATTTTGTTTTGTGTAGGCTAAGCATAAAATAGAGTAAAATAAATATCACCAACAATAGAAAGTAAAGCGCGAAAAGTTTGAAAAGCGTAAAACGCGTTGACGCCTCAACGCGTGTTGTGTACTTTCACACAACGACATAGGTACGACATAGCATTCCATATATACAAACATTTTCCCCGGTAAACCATTTACCACTTGTAAGTAAATCTTATGCAGCTAACATGTTTGTATTTATAGATGTTTGTTGAGTTTAGCATACAATATTTTATCATCATCACAATGCTATAAACTTGGCATTTATCCACATGCAAACACTCCATATACATACATTGTGCATGTATGATCGCATATACTTACCGTGTTATGTAAAAGAAAAATGAAAATATTTTTCAGTGGTAGTAAACAAACTGACACTGTAATATTTATGCAGCATATTTTAAAACTCTAAAAAAATGTAAGTAAAAGATTTAAAAAACGTATGAAATAAAAAGGTAACAATATAACATAAGCAGCTAAATACAGTGCAATTGAAAGTGATAATATTTTACTGATTTGAACACAATTTTGCATAAAGTACTATAACTTTTTAGGTATTAAAGATAATTGAAATTTAAATCTTGAATATAACTCTTTCTAAAAAGTTTGTAAATTCAAAAACATTATTCAGAATCATATCAAAAAAATCTATCTTTAATTTTATTATTTTATATTATTTATAACCAGAGCTACAGAATTTCCAGCCTTCTTTAAACATATTGCTTGAAATTCCCACTCCCTTGACTAAGGAAAAAATCTTGTATATTTAAAATGGAATTTTTCTAATATTGCAGTTCGTTACACTGTTTATCAGTCAAAAACAAACATTAAATATTTTCAAACAAAAGTGTTTAGTTTGACTTCTAAGTACATGCAAAAATGCATGCGTGATAAATTTCTTAATATTGGTAACATTATAAATGCATTTAACCAAAAAAAAGAGCAAAAACAACAACACTATACAATATGCAAATTTTACAATGTCATACACATACATACAAACTTCCTCACATTTACATCTACACTATCTCATATATACATTTAAATTTACATATATAAATTTACATACACGTTTCAAAAAAAACTCTTGGTGAATTTGTTTTACTTCCCCTTCAATTTTGTTTTTAAGCTCAATGGGCGTGGTTGTAAATAGTTTTTTCTTTATACATTGTAATAAACATATGTACGTTGTTTTAGAAAAAGCGATAAATTTTAATTAAAATTTATTTCCTTCTGTTTAGAGAACATTAAATTATTTTAAAGTTTAGAAATAAACAAGTTAGAGTGCTATGTTCAGCTATGCCGAATCTTAAATACCCTCCACTAGCTACTTTTATATTAATAATTTTTTATTTGGTGAAATATATGTTAAAATAAGTTTTCTCATGCTTTTTAATAGAAAGAAGATTACAAACAGCATTTTGTTTTATATGTTAATAGCGCCGTAAAATATGACTTAGCGATATTTAATAATTTGCATGTGAGTGAAATGTTTAATTAAGTTATTGATGGTTTATTGTAGAAAATTTGAAATTATTGAAAATATGCTTACTAAACATAAAATAAGCGACTAATAATTGATGAAGAATACGAGAGTAATTGTCTATAATTATAGTTATGATAAGGCAATTAATTAAACACTGTGGAAATGGCTTCGGATGGACCGATCGGAAAAAGAAATTGACAGTAACATTTCTGAAGACAAAAAAGGATTATTTGTGCAAATCTTTATTTGGTAATGAGTAAAAAGTATTTACATAATTTTCGAAAATGATGGGAATATCGAACAATTATGGATGATCGTTAAACAAATTTAAAGTATATTTTCTGTATATATAAACAACATTTGTGCCAAATTTTGCATGAATATCATTGCTTGGCAATGAGTTGTATGCATTAAAGTGTTTTTCTAAAGAGAACCTCGTTCGGTAGCTATGACCAATTGCGGACTGATCGAAATTTTAGAATGATTTTTCTATGCATAAAAGTAATATTTTTATCTTAATTACATAATGAGTTAGGTGCGTTTAAGTGACCTTATATAGGAGATATAACAAAGGGAAAAAACTAACAGTTACATTTGCATCTATAAATGTGATATTTTTTCCAAAATTTGTACAAATATTTTAATTAGATAATGAGCAAGCGATTTTCGGGAGGGGAACTTACATGTCAGATATGACGTATGGACCAATCAAAAAAAAAAAAAAAAAAAAAAAAACATTCATGATAATATTTCTGTATATACGAACAATACTTGTACCAAATTTTGCAAATAAATATGTGAAAAATCGGTTCACAATTTCATATACCTCCCATACAAATGTACGTATTGCCGAAAAATGTGTTTATTGTTAATAACTTCCGTTAGAATGTCGATATCTTTAAAAAAATTTTACAAATTAAAGTTCTCTGTCAGTAGAATTCATACAAAGAAACAAACAAGCAATTGGCTATAGCACCCATACAATGTAACTCCCGAAAAATCACTTAAACAAATGTTACCGTAAAATATTTTTCCGATCGGTTCACAATTGGTCATACTTCCCATACATGGTCCCTTCCTGAAAATCACTTAAACGCCAATAAATCTTCACCTAATTAAAGTATTTATACAAAATTTGCCACAATTATTACTTTTATATATAAATGTCACCATAAATCTTCACCTAATTAAAATATTTATACAAAATTTACCACAAATATTATCTACATAAATCACTTAAACGCCCATAACTCATTACCTAACTCAGTTAATTACACAAAATTTGACACAAATATAACCTTTAACTAATGAAATGTTACGGTAACTTTTTTTCGATCGAACCAGAATTATACATAGTTTCCAAAAATCATTTAAAAGCACATAACTATATGCACAGAAAAGTCGATCAGTCCACAATTGGTCATAGATTCCGAACACGGCTGTCTTAAAAAACACTTAAATGCATATAACTAATTGCCAAATAATGATGGATATAAAAAATTGGCAAAAAATTACTTTTGTATACAGAAAATGTACTTTAAAATTTTTTAACGATCATCCACAATTTTCCGTTATTCACATACAATGATTACTTCCGAAAATTTCGTAAACACTATTTATTCATTACCAAATTAAGTTTTGCACATTAATCCTTTTTATCTTTAGAAATATTCTTTTTCCTATCGATCCTTCGAAAGCCATTTTCACCATATTTAACTAGTTGCATTAAAGTCTTTTTCTAGGGGGAACTAATATTGCGGGTCAATTATGGGCCGATCCTTATAAAATTTACAAAGAGCTTTAGATTCCTATAAAACATGTTTATGCTGAATTTCACCGATAAGTGCTTCTTTTAGACAGTTATCCTTATAAAAGTTTACAAAAAGATTTAGGTTTCTATAAGACATGTTTTTGCCGAATTTTATCGTCATATATGCTTCCTTTAGCCAGTTATGAGCTTTAAAGTCATTTTCAAATGGGGACCTTATATGGTGGCTAGATGAAATCGTGGACCAATATTGCCCATACCAAACAACCTGCATTACTAAAATTATCTGTGCAAAATTTCAGCTCTCTAGCGGTTCTGTTATTGTAGTGGTGAGAAAATACCAAAAAAAAAAAAAAACACTTAGAAAAAATATTTCCTAATAACGCTTGTTACGATCAAGTTTTATTATAAGTAAAATGGTTAATTTTACAGATAAAACATATCCAAAGAAAAGAAAAATGTTTATTTCTTAACAAAGATTAGAGTTCTTAATATATAATGTTTAAACAAAATATTAAAAATATCGTTTTTATGTATTTTTATTATTATGCATTCCTGAAAAGTTTTTGGAGTGTATGAATTTTTTGCAAGTTACTCTCTTGTTTGCAAATGATGTTATTGTTTTTATATATTTTGTTTGCAATATCTGAAACAAAGCGACATCAACATACATTGTTGAATGCTGTCAAGCAACTAAAGATAATTTTTTTAATTTTTTCTCTATTGCAATGAGTTTTATTTACGATCGGGTTATGTACGTGTGAATTGCCGAAAATCTTCGTAATTAGAACAAGTAGGAAAGTATAGTCGGGTATGGCCGACCATATAATACCCTACACCATGAGTATATTTTTAAAATTTTTACTTTTATAAAATTTTTATTTTTTGTAAAGAAACTTTTATGGTGAATATTACCATAAA